>NC_061114.1:31201089-31385678 GCF_002878395.1 Capsicum annuum
AAAAAAATCTCCTTTAAAGTCCCTAGACTTAACCATTTTCAAGCAACTAAATCATCTACCAAACCACACTCAAAACAAAAAATCTCCTTTAAAGTCCCTACAATTAACCATTTTCAAGAACTAAGTCATCTACCAAACCACATTCAAAACAAAAAAATTTCCTTTAAAGTCCCTAGACTTAACCATTTTCAAGCAAGTAAGTCACCTACCAAAGCCACATTCAAGAAACGAGCAACAACAAGGCCTACAAGATGTCAACAACAATGCTAGTGAATTAAACAAGGCCACACACGGCTTTACTACACTTCAATATAAACAATAACAAGAACATAACAACAATGCTAGTGAATCAAATAAGGCCACACACGGCTTCACTAGACTTCAATATGAATAATAACAAGAAGATAACAACAATAGTGAATCGAGAGAAATTAACTTACCTTTTCTTGGCCTAAATTAAAGTGAAAGAGATAACCAATCACCGAATCAAGAACCTAAAAAAATTAAGACAAAATATTTCAAATTTGAGTGATTTAGCAAAACTCATATAAAAAACAACAAGCAAAAGTGCTAAACCATAAAAGTAAATCCATTCACTTTAAAGACAATAAGCTAAACCCTCGTAAAAAACAACAAGCTAAACCATAAAATCCATTCAAGAATCAAAAACAACAAGCTAAAAAAGCAAAACTAGTTCAAATAATTATGTGTATAGCTCAAAATTTTCGCAAATAACTAAATAAAATTCGAGCTTCAAACGAGCTTAAAAAAATTAGTTCAAACTAACCTAATCTTCACTATTATAAATTTCACAATTATATAAACTAATACACCTATAAATCAACCTCAAAAAGCATAAATTTCACAAAATACAACATGTGTTTAGGGTGAGCTTGCCTAAGCTGAGCTTGCCGGAGCAGTCGCCGGGGCTTGCGATTGGAAGGAAGATTTTGGGTGTGTTTAGGGTATTTTTGTGTGTTTGTGTGTGAATTTTCTGTGTGTGTGTTTAGGGCAGTTGACTAATTAGTATTTTAGGTCGGGTCGGGTCGGGTTATGTGGGGGTGAGGTCGGATAGGATTTATATAATTAAAATATTTTTTTATTATTATTTTGTTGAAAACCGACCAATTGTGGTCAGTTTTCTGTATACTTATTAAAAACCGACCACATGTGATCGACTTTTGACAAAATAATAATAAAATTATTTTAATTAGTACAATTAATAAATCAATAAATTCACAAATTAAAATTAATTTTAAATAAATTAATTTTTTAATAAATTCTATAATATTTATAACAATAACACGAGTTGTATATTTCCTCAATCGTATAATAATATCAATGAATTTTGCAATTTACAATAAATTTTTGGTTAATTAGCTTTTAATTACGATATTATATATATATATATATATATATATATAATATCGTAATTAAATGCTAACTAACAAAAAATTTATCATAAATTGCAAAATTCATTGATATATATATATATATATATACCTCGTAATACAATATGTTAATCAAATAAATTATTGATTACTTGTCGTACGTCATTACAACTTCAACAATATATGCGTATCTACATATTCACACTAAATAGTATATCTATTTCCTCAATAGTATGATATCAATGTATTATTCAAAATATTTTGACATATAGATTCAGTTATCGAGCTTTCGATTACTGCATACGTCATTATACGAGATATAAATATATATATATATACATATATTCAATTGTCTATCAACTTTCAAATAAGTATATAAACATCACACACATATACACATATATAAACATCAAATAAGTATATAAACATCACACACAATTGTCGATTACTGCATACATCACTACACGAGATATACATATATTATGTCAAGTTCTAAATATGTACTATATATATCACATACATACACAAGTATATTATCCAATAATATGATGCGACGTGTTTCATATACATACTCAGATGAGTGATCAATTAATTATATTTGATTAGCTTAATATACTAGGTTTTGACTAAATCGTCCATCAATCGATCTCTACATGATATGTGTGTGTGTGTGTATATATATATATATATATCACATCCACAAGTATATTACCTTATAATAGAACACGTTCATTATATGCTGATGAATTATCGGTTATATATTACATTATTATGACGAAAATTGTAACATAATATCATTATCCCAACGGTATGCTATATATATATATATTCATTATAAAAATTATGCATGTTTAACGTCATTTAACGTATATAGGAAGGAAAATATTTATTTTATATATTAAAACATAAGTAAAAGATAAAGATTATGTTTAACGCAATTTGTTTATTTTATTTGATATATTTTTAAGTGTAATTTTTATAAAATTTTAAAGAATGATTGATTTTTATTATTATTATACTGATTATCAACTACGTGTGATCAATGTAATTTCAAAAAATTATTATACTGATTAAGAATAAATGTTTTTTATTAAACTAATATATGTATTTGATTACATATATATAGGTATTGACTACATATAAAGATTATGTTTAAAAGTATTTTTTTAAATTAAAAATCGACGACAAGTGGTCGGTTTTTTGAAAAGTATTTTCTTTTTATTAAAAAACAATTTTTCAATAAAGAATTTTGTTAAAAATATTTTTTAATTATTTTTTTCAGAAAAACGACCATATGTAGTCGGTTTTGTTATTTTTTTAAAATTTTTATTTGTAAAATAAATTATAATTAATATAAAAATTATTGAAATAATTATTTTAATTTTTTAAAATATAAAAGCGACCACAAAAAAAAATGAAAAAAAAACGACCATGTGTGATCGGTTTTTCATTTTTTTTCTGGTAGTGATATTAATTTTGTTTCTATGGTTGCCATAGCTTGTATTGAAAAAAAAAAATTCAATGGCAAAAATCGGCACATTTATGTGAGACATGAAATGATAAAGCAATTGTTATGGGATAAAACTATTTACGTAAATAAACTGAGTAGTTAGCAGTGAATCTGATTAATTTACAGATTAAGAAAATATTAGGGAGGGCGGAATTTTTAGTCAGTTCAAAATGATCAACAATGATGGTAACCGAACTTAAATGATTGGAAATCTCATGAATTAGGTTCATATTAGTAACAACAAGTAATTAGTTGGTCATGTAAGCACTATTAAATTATGTCCCTCCTATGATGTGTGAAAGTAGTACACTGTTGCAAGGCAAAGTGAGGATTAAGTTAAAACTCTTAATCCTATTCTTATCTTTTACAGTTAGTGTATTGCTCTATTGAATACACTTGATGATAGAACCTATATGAGTGTGGAGTGGTGCCGCTCCTATGAAATTATGATAGATTTCTAGAGCACTCATGAATATCAAGACATACGTATGGTCTTTTAGCGCACAACCGCGATAATGACAAAGATTGTGCGAGTATGATGTGATAGAATAAGACTTTGATCTTACAAAATAATTTTTAGCTCATAAAAGTCGAAAGCTTCATCAATTATTTTGTAACCTTATATCTTGTCTTATCTAGGTCTAGTTTATAGTCTACAGACAACATATTTGATGCATCGCACTCATATGTGAAAACCCAGCAAAACTTCTTATTTGTTCTATTCCTAAATATTACTCCCTCCATTTTATAATAAATGATTTGTTGAATTTTGACACACAGATTAAGGAAAAAACATTAAAGACATAAATTTAACACAACTTTCTATTTTTACCCCTAAAAAAGAAAAAGCTGACCTTGTAATAGCTTTTCAAAAATGAATTGATTGTCAAATCATAAGGGTAAATTTGAAAAAAAATTCAATGATTCAATTATTTTGAAACACCAATAAATACCCAACAATTTACGTATTCCGAAATGGAGGGAGTATTATTTTTGAGATATATAGGAGATTGTTAAAACTAACATATTTTTAATTATCTCAAAATTAAGTCATAATATATTCTTTATTATTTAAATAACCTTTAATTACCTTTATTAATCCTTAAAGAATCTTGGCAGACTATTATATTTTAATACAATTCCTAATGTTATTTTTATGATGAGTAACCATTTTTTACCTCAATTACTAGCTATGGTAGTGCTATTAAAGCCATATTATTTTCGAAATTTATTCTCCTTATGGAGCCATCAATTCTTGACCATTTTGTTGGTTGTAATCCATTGGTAGTTTTTAACATATTATGTGAAGATGTTGATCTGAACCTATATGTATTGAACTCCTTTCTTTTTGGAAAATAGATAAGAGAGAACATGTCAATTGATAATATACTTCATTCCATTTTACATGATGTTGGGCTTACTTTTACTAAATCTTTGTTAGTTTTTGATTCCTAATTTATATTAGAAAAGCTTGTTGAATTTTGGGGAATACAAACATATCGGGTGATATATCTGTACGGATGATGTCTCTTGACATGCCTCAAGCTATGTGAATTTGTTACAAGTGTTCATGATGAGGTATTTTCTGTAAGATTTACAACACTATTCAAATTGAAAGATATATTACTCATGCATGAACATAACTTGATCTTTATGTCCCAATTATATTTAAGCAAGTAGAGAATTGTTGGATTTTATTTAAATTAAATTACCAATTATAAGTATTTTTATAAGAGGTATCTTTACGAAGACGTGTGTCTTTAATGAAATGTTGTATTCTTTCATTCTTTGGCTACCACGTGTCTATTTAAGTACAATTTTCTTCAGATTTATAACGTAACTTTAAAGAAAAACGTCTTTACAACTTTTACAGAGAATTTTTCTTATAGCTTTTTTAGAATAAAAATTCTTGTTTAAAGATCAAATTTCATAATTCTTGCTTTTCAAAAAAGTTTCTTCACTATTTTTTTAGTATAGAATTTCATAGGCTTATTATATCCACTAAAATTTTTTGTGTACAATCTTATAGCAATCTCGGATAAAAGGGAGCAAATATCGTTTTTAGAAAAGTGTTTCGCATGTGTTTCAAACCTCAAATTTTGTGTTCGTTGTTCATATTCTCAAGCCTTCATCTTTGTGTTCTTCTTCATATATTTCGTATTTTTTAGAACATATGTTTCAACAATCATTACTGGAAATAATGAAGCTTTGATTTATATGTTGAATAATGAACTTTCCGTGCGACTTGAGATGAAGAATTTGAGGGAAAGCTGTTTTCATGGTCTGAAAATTGAAAAAAACAGATCAAGGATATTTTGTTTCTCAAAAACACATATGCAAATAAACTGTTGCAGCAATTTAGCATGGGAGAGTCAAAAAAAAAAAAAGCCAAACCAGTAAAACCACTTCTCAAGCTGATGAAAAATGAAGGAAAACTATTAAAAGATGCCAAAATGTTTCAGCAACTTGTTGGTAGTTAATTTATTTTACTATCACAAGACCGGAGATTGCTTATTTTATTGGAATTGTTTCTCAGTTCATGCAGCGTTCAAGGATCTCACACCTTGATGCAGCAAGAAAAATTCTTCGTTATGTGAAGGCTGCTTGATAATGGTCTTATGTACAGAAGACATGAAAAGTCCATGTTAAATGGATCTACAAAAGCGGATTGGACTGGAAATGTGAATGATAGACATTCAACTTCAGAATATGGTTTCAACACTGATTCAACTATGGTATATTGGTGCAGCAAAATGCAATCAGTGGTAGCATTGTCTAGCACCAAAGTTGAGAGCATAGCTACAACTATAGTTGCTCAAGAATGTATGTGGTTGAAGAGTGATACAAGATAGTCCAAGAACACAAGAAAACAAACACCAAAACAGTTCACTAGTTCAAGGAACTATGGACCTTTTTGGTGACCCCTTTCGGATTTAAGAACACAACAAGAACACCATGTAATGAGGTGTTTAACACCTAATTTTCAGAAGCAAACTAAACTATATTATGACAATAAAAATGAAGAACAACAATGTTACAACCACAATAACCAAACGGCTTGAACAACAACAACACAAACTACAAGATTAGGACAAGAAACAAAGATAGATAATTAGACAAGTGTTGATGTAGTCTTAACAACCCAAGAGCATATTCACTCTTGGACCTTTAACACTTCATACAACAAACACCTAACTGTTACAATGACACAAGAGGGGCATCCACCTCTCAAAGCACCAAAGTCTCAAGCTTTGCAACACACAAGAGAATTCACCCTTATGCTATGCCCTAATTTCAGTTTTGAGAACTCTCTCTCACAAGAGTAGTGTCTTCAATATCAAGCATAAACTAAGAAAATAAACCCTACAAGGTTCTATTTATACAACATTACAAATAATAGAGAAATGACAAAAGAGCCCTTTAGTGACTAGTCTTCAAAAATACTCAAAAGTGTCATGATCATGATCATTCTTGTATCATCCTCTCCATCTTGAGAGGAATTTGACCACAAATTCACGAGCTCACCTCTTTTACAAAGGCACTTCACAATCTCCTTCTTTCGGCCACACATCTTCTCCATACTCTTCATTTTGCACTTCGTCTTCTTTTTGCTCTCCATCTTGTGGTTTGTCATCATTCTTAACCGATTCAATGCCCACCTCTTCTCCAAGATAGTACAATCTACCCCCCTTCGATCATATTCCACCTGTTTGGGCACTCATTAGCCTTGTGCCCCCACCCTTGACACTTGAAGCATTGAAACCCCTTGGGATTGAAAGTAGAATCCAATTTACCTTCATACCTTGGAGGATGTTTTTGGAAACCCTTAGTGGCCTTGGGTTGGGTAGCCATGAATGAGTTCTCTTTGAGCTCCCTCTCAACCTCTAAAGCCGCGTGGAAGATGTCATCTATGGTGTCGAATTTGTGAAGCGTCATGCGAGTGGAGATGTCCTTGTTTAACCCAACATTGAAGCACACAATGTCATGACTTACTTGCTCACCTCGGTGGTCAAGTTTCAACATTAATTGTTGAAATTCATCGTAGTAAGTCATGACACTCTTGCTCCCTTGCCTCAAATTATACAATTTGGCAAGAAGCTCATGCCAATAAGTCTCGGGCAAGTACCGTTGCCGTATAAGGTTCTTCAACCGAAACTAAGGAGGAGGTTATCCCTCAATCATCTCATTCCCAAACCGTTTAACATACTCCCACCATATATTAGCATACCCTTCAAAGTGAGCTATAGAATAGCAACTTTTCTTTTCTTTGGTGAGATCATTAAGTTGGAAGATCTTGTCACAAGATGACTCTCATGCAAGGTAGGCTTCAGGATCACTCTCACCTTTGAAAACGGGAAGGCATACTTTGATGGAATTGAGACCTACATCTCGATTTGGATGACCATATCTCACCTCTCGGTCTAACTTCCCATGTATACCCCTCATTTTTTCTTCCCTCAAGTAAACATCATAATACGGCCCATAACCACCATGTTGTTCTCCCATACCATAGCCCTCAATATGGATGGGTCTATTTGGGTTAAGTGGAGCTTGTAGTGGCAGGATTGGATTTGGATAGTGAGGTCTTTGGTCAAGTGGAGTTTGGATAAGAGGGTTTGGGTGTGGTGGTGGTATTTGAGTTCCAAGCCCTTCTTGTTGGACTTGGTGGAGTGGAGGATGGTCTAGTCTATCTTGTTCTTGGCTTCGGGAGTAGAGATTGGTTGGATTTGTGGCAATTGGTGGATATAGCATTTGGTGCATGGTCCCGGGAGTATTAGTTGGGGAATTGTTTTGAGGTGTGGAAGGCCGACTCCTTTGGCTTTCCACACGTTCTAATCTCTCACTTATTGATGCCACATCCGTATCTAATTTCTCAAGACCCATATTCAACCTAGCCACATCTCGGGACATAGTTTTAAGGTGAGCCAAAATGAGATTGATGGCATTATTATCCATTGTTTGAGCATTTAAAGCCTCGAGATCCATTGTGATTATACCAAAACTAACCCTTCAAGTTACGGTCCAACAAGACACCCAATAAGTCCACAACGCCACATACAACAATACAATATAAATTCTACAAAATAAAACACACGTGAGTTTAAAACAACCTCCCACAATGAGATCTCACCTTCAGGTTTCTTCAAACTCAAGATTAACAATGGTGGGTGACACAAATAACCTCCAATTTAGCTCAAATTCTAACCCTATACTCTTATAGTGTTAGAGAACACAAATCTAACACTAAAAACATAAGAAAAACACAAAATCAAAAACTCAAAATTTGACCTAGGGTCAAAAACGGATTTAGTTTGTTTTTTTTTAGGGGGGGGGGGGGTATTTTCGATTTTGACACTTCTTTTTTGTTGGAATTTTCAGTTTCTAGACTCTAATAGTGTCTAGAAACACAAAAAAATCAAGTTTTTTTGAAAGACCCTAAAAACGTGAACAATAACTTTTTTTCTTTTTCTTTCTTTTCACTTTTTTTTTATTTTCAAGATAACAATCCCAAGATTGATTTTGTTGGAATAAAATCAAACTTTGCTCTAATACCAAATGATACAACACAGCCTAAGAACACAAGAAAACAAAAACCAAAACTGTCCACTAGTTCAAGGAACTATGGACCTCTTTTGGTGACCCCTCTCGGATTCAAGAACACAACAAGAACGCTATGTAATAAGGTGTTTAACACCTAATTTCCAGCAGCAAATCAAACTATATTATGACAATAAAAATGAAGAACAACAATGTTACAACCACAATAACCAAACGGTTTGAACAACAACATCACAAACTACAAGATTAGGACAAGAAACAAAGATAGATAGTTAGACAAGTGTTGATGTAGTCTTAACAACCCAAGAGCATATTCACTCTTGGACCTTTAACACTTCATACAACAAACACCTAACTGTTACAATGACACAAGAGGGGCATCCACCTCTCAAAGCACCAAAGTCTCAAGCTTTGCAACACACAAGAGAATCCACCCTTATGCTATGCCCTAATTTCAGTTTTGAGAACTCTCTCTCACAAGAGTAGTGTCTTCAATATCAAGCATAAACTAAGAAAATAAACCCTACAAGGTTCTATTTATACAACATTACAAATAATAGAGAAATGACATAAGAGCCCTTTAATGACTAGTCTTCAAAAATACTCAAAAATGTTATGATCATGATCATACTTGTATCAAAGAAATTAATAGGAGAGATGTTGTGCAAAGTTGATAATGCTATTCAAATTAGTTTTGATAATGAAAGTGCTGTCAAGCTTGCATCAAATTCAATTTTTCATGATCGGACGAAGCACATAGAGGTTCACCATCACTACATTCGAGAGAAACTATTGGAGCAAGAATGTACTGAAAGGAATTTCTGCAACTGAGCAAGTTGCCGATACATTTACAAAGGCTTTGATAAAGCCTAAATTTGAATATTTCAGAGCTGCTCTTGGAGTAATTGATCATAAGCATGCACTAATGGGGAGTGTTAAAACTTAGTGAATCTTAGTATTTTCTTTTTACTGTTTTACTTATGCGTTTATTTACCGAGTCAAAATAATCTTAGTGCTTACTCACATCTTAGTAAAAGCAGAGAGTTCAAGAAAATAACATTCTATTCTCTTCCATTTTCTGTTATACTGCAAATTTATTTTCTTTCTCTGCGTCCTTTTTGCTTTAGGTGAGTGATGCCAGCACCCAAAAGTTTAGAAGATCAATAAATTATAATTCCTTTGATGCCAACTATGTAAAAGCAACTTAAGGTTTCAAAATAAAATGCAGGATTATTTTAGTGGGCACTTGGTTGGGGTATTTATTAGTTCCAAGATTAGTTATCCCACCATTTCTACCACAGTGATTGAATCAGTTATCTCATATATATGATGGGATAACTAATCTCGAAATAGCTAATTCCGAAATAACTTATCCCAACCAAACGAGCCCTTAGCTTGTTAAAAAGTTTACTTTATCAAATTTTATTTTAATACTAGGCATTTGTAACTTGTCCAGTTGTATTAGTCCTTAGGCCTTCCCTTGGAATTGTTGAAAGTTAGTATATCCTCAAATTTTGATCATTGCTTGATGCTAAATTTTGTTGGGAAGACTGATGCTTGATTGTATTTCAGTCCTCTTTTTGTAAGTAATGATATTATCCACGATTTGCTTGAGTTTAAAATTGGAAATGTCTTCCGTTATCACCATATTGTCTTATTATAATATTGAATCAAGTTCTAAAGTCGAACTAGCATGTCCATTGAGATAAATATTATTTTAGAGTTCGGAGCCTAAAGGGCAAGTTTTTTAATCAAAAATTTTAAAGGGGCATATCAAAATTGAAAAATACCAAAACGGACAAGTTAAACACAGGTAATTACTTTGTCCATTAAAAGTTAACACTGTTTGGTTACATGTTAAAGTGCAAGGTAGAATCGTGATTTTACCTTAAAAGGTAAATGGACACGCTTACCTTATCTTATCTTATCTGAAAATGGATGATTGACTGAAAAAGTACAAGGTAAATGGAGTCACTTACAAAAAAAAATAGGAGTGTCTGCAAGATGGGACTTACAGCTGACAAGGGATTTTGCTGGCTGATTATAATTCGTCTCACCTTGTAAGGTAGGAATTCATATTCACCTTGTAAGGTAGGATTCCATAGTTACCTTGTAACAATTTCAAAATCTACGATGCTATATAAAGAGTATGAGTGCAGTTTCTTTAATTGTCAAAGTTCATAACTTATTCATTTCTTACTTTAAGATGGATGATAATAAGGTAATAATAAGTTTTGCATGGTGGAAATTCGATTCGATATAGTCGGCGTCCTATAGTGGTTCAGTCATTTCCTTTATCTCTCAAGTATGATCATTTGCAAAGGTTGTTTAGGAGTAAAATGGGTATTACCAACCCGAAAAATGATGAGATTATTTTTGGTCGAGATGCAAATTATTTTACGTTCAATGGACAATCAATATTTGGTGAAACTCCTATTTGAAACGGACTACTAATATATTATCAAAAATCATTATCATCACGCCGCATTTCCAAACATGCCTTTTCTCATTTTAATGTCTCTCCAAATAGCTTCGGATCGATACTTACTTTGCGTGGCATATACATCATAATGTGATGGTCCTGGATGGACAAACTGTTGATAATCCATATCTATACAGAAAAAAAATTAAAATTAGTTTTGATATGTATTTCATGAACATTTATGTCAAATAATAATTCGATAAATTGACCAATTTACACATGCATACAACTAAAGAGAGTCCGGAGCCTAAAGGACAAGTTGTTTACCCATGCATGACCAAATTTAACATCTTTGTTATGCAAAAATAAACCTAAAGAGGTACCTTCAACATCCTCTCCTCCTTTATTCTCTACTTCTAGTACTAGTACTATGAGCTTTAAAGACAGTTTTAATTGACAATCCCACCAACCCCATTCACTCTATCCAAAAAGATTTTCATCTTTTCAACCTAGATGATGAACAAAAAAACAATTCTAACCACCCCTTCTTCATACCCATTTTCACTTCTGACAAAAAAAAATTATATACCCCCTGGGAACAAGTTGTTATAGTGAAACTTTTAGGAAAAAGCCAAGGTTATAATTATCTCCGATCTAAACTAAAGAACGTATGGAACCTTAATGAAGACCTTAACCTCATCAACCTAGGGGAAGACTTCTACCTCATTAAGTTCATTCACAAACAAAATTATGAAAAAGCTCTCTTTCATGAACCTTGGTTCATCGGCTTTCAATATCTTTCCATTTGTAAATGGGAACCAAAGTTCAACCCCTTAACTGAAAGCCCAAACTACACTACTATTTGGATACGACTCCCTGAACTTCCTACTGAATACTACGACCTCCAAATACTACAAAAAATTAGCAACACTATAGGAACTATCCTGAAAATAGACAGTTGCACAAGAAATGCTTCAAGAGGACGATACGCTAGATTGTGCATTCTAACAAAGCTTAATAAACCTCTTCCTTCGAATATTCTTATTGTGTCTCACCTACAAAAGATCCTCTTTGAAAGTACTACACCCTTATGTCAATTATGTGGTTGTTTAGGTCACAACATTCATTACTGTCCAAACAAATCCTGACAAGAAAAAGTCAAGCCCTCAGGCCACTCATACAACCAATCCTTTCCAGGGAACTCATGTAGAAAAAATTGATGCCGAAAATAGTAATAAGAATTACGAAAAAAAAGAAGCTTCAAAAAAAAAAATGATGAAAAAAAAGAAACAACAGAAAAAAATGAAAAAAATAGTACGAGCGACGTTTTTACTTGGACCACTATTTTCTATGATCGAAAACAAAAAAATAAGTTATCCTATAATCCCAACGCTGCCACGAAAAATCATCTAAATCATATAAATTCCAATAGATTTCATAATCTTTCAATTTCTGAAAATAATGAGGAAAAAAGAATTGATCCTTCACCACCCTCACACACCCACGTACCTCCTCAAAAAGACATGAACATAACTATGGACGCGACAGTCATCAATGTACCCAAAGAAGTGATTCTAAATCCATCGACATCACACCTAAAACAAAATAACCCTTTCAACATGTGCTCAACTTCTCAGTCTACTCAAACCACTCATTTCACTAACTCTCCCAGAAAAGTAATGCCTCTAAAGTCTTCTAGTTCCACTGCAATCATTTCAATTACTCCTACATCACCTACTCTAAAGCCCCTTGATAGCCCAAATAGTAATTCCTATAGTACTTGTACTTCCTTAAATAGTTGATTCTATAACCCTACTGATATTTCAAATCTTTCACCAGATACTTCTTTACTCTATTCTGACTTTACTCTTTCAAACATCAATATCACTAACTACACTCCTTTAACTCTCAACTATGCTACAAAAAATGCTTCAACGACTCACGTACCTTCTCAAGCTCTACATACAAATGAAAACTTGCTAATGGTCTCACCTAACAAAGGAAGAGTTCGTCAAAGAATTTCTACTATAAATGATCAATTAAAACAAAATCCAGCTACAAATATAGCCAGTACTTCATCCATTGATAACCCTAGCATGAACATCAACCCTACTACCAAACCTTTCCTTCCTTCTACAAGAAACTCAAAAACCATCTTTAAACACCACAGACTCATCACCATCTATCACCCAAACACAATCTCACTTAGCCATACCCAAAGATGCCGCGACGTCCCACCAGCCATCGCCTCCGCAACCCACAAAACCATCAAAATCATTGAACACCACCGAACCAAATTCCCTCGTCAATAAACAGCCACGAAAACTGGACAGACGTGAACCCCCAGCCCATGCAGAACGTCAATATTTTTCAGAACTGGGAGGCACTACAACTCCAAAACTTAGACGAGAACATCCGGATATACCAACCCAACTGGACGACAACCTAGATGATGCAACAAACAAACGAATTGGCTCAAAACAATCCTCTATCGATGGGCTTCTTCCCACCCATTATCACACTATCGGAGCTAATTCAAAATTACCACAATTTAGTGAACGCCCACTACACGCAGAACCAACACTTAATAGACTTAGAAACGACAATATTGCACTTGCAAATGAACTTAATGATGGAAAACAACACCAGCATGAGTTGGGACTCATCCCAACAGATGAACTATTCAAATTGGGCCAGTCACCAACTGCATGCCATATCGCCAACATGGGAGGTAATGATAAACGACCAAGAAGTTCCACAGATGCCGAACAACAATCCACCATCGCCACAACATCAATTATCCTACGACAACAATGCTCAACACCAGCCACAGGATCAAGAGGAAATACTAACAAATGACGCCACCCAGGTAATGATTCCGATCACTCTCGAGGATTTGCTAACGTTTACCTTTAGACAAAGTACAGAAGAACGTCTCCTAGTGACAATCCCTTTGCCAGTACCAAAATTTTCGATCAACATCAAATCCTATCCGGAGAACCATATGAATCAGTATGTCATCCTATTAGCAACAACGGAGAGACAGAACAGGGACTTCTCCTTATTCCAGAACCAAATTGAGATAAACCTGGAGATGTCATTGGCACCAGGAGGGGCATCATCTCTACGCACACAACCATCCATGAAGATTATCATCTGGAACTGTAGAGGCGTGAATAATCCGTCCTTCAGAAGGAATGTACTGGAAATTATAGCTACTTACAATCCCACAATACTAGCTCTCACAGAAACTAGGTTATCAGATCAAGAGCCTCTCATGCAACTTTTACCATTCACGGATATCATATATGTACCGACTTTTGGATACTCAGGTGGTATAACAATTTGTTAGAATAATAATGAATTAATTATGAATCCTCTTGTACTTACGGAGCAGGAAATACATGCAAGCCTCCAAGTAAGTCCGAATACTACACCATGGACTCTTTCACTTATTTGCGCTAGAAATAGTTATCACTACAAAAAAGTCCTTTGGAAAAACTTGCACGATTTATCCACAAAATTTGATGGGCCATGACTAATGGGGGAGACTTCAACGAAGTTACTAGTAGTTAGAAAAATTCGGTGGGAATGGGGTTGACAACAGAAGAGTTACTAATTTCATTGAATGCATCAATAATTTACATATGATAGACTTAGGTTTTGTTGGCTCGAAATTTACTTGGACCAACATGCATAAAAATAATGCTAGTATTATTACGGAAAGGCTTGATCGTTCTCTTTGTAATTCGTTATGGCTTAACTTATTTCCTGACTCGAAAGTTATGCACCTACCTAGAGTTCATTCAGACCACTGCCCTCTTTTACTTAATCTTATTAGAAGTGATAAGATCGTTACTTCGAACTTTTATTTTGAAACTATGTGGCTGCACCACCCCAACTTTAAAAATATTGTTAAAAATAGTTGGCATGACAATTACAACTTCCTTAACGCCACTAATCGTTTTAAGCATGATGTCACCTCTTGGAATAAGGAAACCTTTGGTAAGCTCTTCAAAAATAAAAGAAATATTTTAGCTAGAATGAATGGTCTTCAAAAAATAGACCCGACTAAAAAAACTAATTTTCACTATGATCTAGAATCAACTCTTTATCGTAATTTTAATAGCATCTTAAAACAAGAAGAGGACTTTTGGAAACTGAAATCTAGAGTCCAATGGATGCTAGACGGTGGCGCTAATACCAGATTCTTCCATATCTCTACCATTAAAAAAAGGCATAGAAATAAAATTCTTGATCTTGTGGATTCAGTCGGTAACTGGACGTTCAATCCTAAAGAAATAAAGAATATTATTAAAAATCACTTCAAAGGTGTTTACACAACCAACTTAACGAGTTGTCCCCTTCTAAGGGTTTTGCCTGAGGGCAATTCATTCTCAAAGGATGACTATCAAATTATCAATAAAGCGCTTACGATCGAAGAAATCAACAAAGCCATTAATTTTTCCAAACCTTCAAAGACTCCGGGACCAGACGGGATGCATCCCATTTTCTTTCAAAAATTTTGGGATAACACTAATTTCTCCATTATTAATACTTGTATGGATGCGTTCTCCTCGAAATGCATTAACCCGGAAATTAATCAAACTAACATTGTCCTTATTCCAAAAAAGATTATGCCGAAACAAGTCACCCATTACCGGCCTAGAAGCCTTTGTAATACCATCTATAAGACGATCACCAAGATCCTTGTCAATAGAATTCGTCCTTTCCTAGATAAAATTATTAACTCGACCCAAAGTAACTTTATTCCGAATAGGCGTGATTCGGATAATGCTATTATCGTTCAGGAAGCTATCCACTCTTTCAATAAAACAAAGGGTAACCAATACCAAATGATGATCAAAATTGACTTAGAAAAGGTGATCGAAAGAATTGAATGGTCTTTTATTCGATTCTCGCTATCTAACCTTAATTTACCGGATGATTTAATTTCTTTGATTATGAATTGTGTTACTTCTTCTTCTATCTCTATCCTAATAAATGGAAAGCCGACTAAATTTTCCAACCGTCGAGAGGAATAAGACAGGAGACCCTCTATCACTCTATCTTTTCATAATTTGCATGGAATCTCTGTCTAGGCTTATTTACCAAGCTACCTCACAAAGTCATTGGGACGCCATAAAAATCACTCCTACAGCTCCAGCTTTAACGCACTTACTCTTTGCAGATGACCTTATCCTATTTGCTAAAGCAAACATTGAAAATGCAAACTCGATCCTATCAGTTTTTCAAACCTTCGGTGAAATGTCAGGACAAAAGATAAACTTTGCAAAATCTAGAATTTACTTCTCCAAGAATACTACCCTATCAGTCGCCTTATCGATCTTCTCTATTCTTCAGATCCAGGAAACTACTGAATTTGGGAAATATCTTGGTCTCCCAATGACCAACCTCCATCCTACAAAGAAAGATTACTAATTCATCATTGACAAAATGAATAGTAATTACTAATTCATCATTGACAAAATGAATAGTAAACTTAGTGGCTGGAAAACCAAGTTCTTATCCATAGCTGGAAGAATTACCTTAATCAAGTCTGTGCTAAACTCCATTCCCACTTATGCTATGCAAATTAATACGCTTCCCACAAACTTTTCCCAAAACATCGATAGAATCAGCGTAACTTTCTTGGGGGTTCGACCGACGATAAAAGGAAAATCCACCTTGTGAACTGGCACCTTGTTACTAGGCCAAAGAATATGGGTGGTTTGGGGATTCATACAGCTAAAGGGAAAAACTCTACGTTAATTTTGAGCCTCAACTGGAGACTCATGAAGAATACCTCTCATCTTTGGGTAAAAATTCTCCAAGCAAAATATAAGAATCGAATTTCCAATAATATCATCTCCCATATACCTTCCAACTCTTACGTTTGGAAAAGTATCAACAGAAATAACCACATCTTCCGCAAAGGTGTGTCTTGGAATATTGGAACAGAGCACACATAAACCTTTGGCAAGATAAATGGATCTACAATAATAGTAGTTTTCTTGACCACCTTCAAGCTCTTCTATCTTTAGATAACTTACAACAGAAAGCTAGCCACATCCTCTCTCACGGGGGTTGGAATTTCAATGCTATTTCTGCTATAATACCTTCGAAAATACAAAACCATATCCGCAATACTTATGTAAAAAAAACCAATCCTAGAATTGAGTTTTTCTTCTGGAATACTTCTCCAAAAGAAAACTTCTCCTCAAAGGACGCTTACAATCTCTTCTTGCCATCCTCTTCATCTTCTCCTCAAATTACTTCCTTCGAAACTGATGATCTCGATAGCAAATGGATTTGGAAAACTAACTCCTCTAATAAAATAAAACACTTCCTCTGTCGCCTTACGCTAAACAAGCTCCCCATTGCTGCCAACCTCTACGCAAGACGTATTATTCATTCTAGCTCTTGTTCCTCATGTCCCAACACACCTGAAAATACTGAACACACCTTTATTTTATGCCATAATGCATCTAACATCTGGGACCATTTTAATTTCAAACCATCTACCACCAACTTCATTAGGGATATAAAAAACTTCTGCGCCTCCAACACTCTAATCAAACTACATAATAGTAGTTTTGTTCCCTTATCTCTAACCTCCATTATCCTTTGGACCATTTGAAAAAATTGTAACTCCATCACCTTTAATAACCATCATTCCATTATCCCCCAAAAAATTCTTGAATCCAATACTTTAGAATATTACTTTGTGGGACCTTGCAAAAATCCTTCTATTTCTATGAAAAATGCCTTAAATATTAAATATGCCTTAAATATTAAATGGGACCCTCCGCCAATAAGTTACTATAAACTCAATGTAGATAAAGCTTTTGACTCTTCTAACAACAATGGTGGAATAGGAGGAGTCATTCGAAACCATTCGGACACTTGGATCGCTAGATTCATGCATTCAGAAAAATCAGTCTCGCCTATACATATGGAAATGGTGGCTTTTCTGCATGGTTTAAATTTGGTTATTGACAAGAATTTATTGCCTATAATAGTAGAAACAGACTCCCAGGTACTTATCAATTTGCTGCAAGACAATAATCAATATTATTCACACATCTTATCTGATTGCAGGTCGCTCATTAGGGAGCTGAATGAACCGCAAATACTCTATGTTTACAGAGAAGGAAATATGGTGGCAAATGAATTGGCGGTGAATGCAAGGCGTAACAGGATGGCCATGGTTACACAACAACATCAACGGATGGGAAGAAATGTTCTCACATTTGATTCCCCTCTCCCCTTTATCTTTCATGCTCTTTTAACAGACATTCAATCAAATGAAACTACACGTCTAGTTCCTTGTCTGTAATGAACCTCTTTATGTTTTGAATAAATGATCTCATTCCTTAGCAAAAAAATTTTTTTTTTTTTTTTAAAAGTTAGATAGAAAATAATGACTTAACATAAGTTTAGGCTTAACAAGTTGGTATGATAACAACAACGTTTGGCAAATTAGTAAGCTAAAAAGATGATTGATAATATTAATACTAGTTAGTTGTTATATATTGAAATAATTATATAAAAATGTGACTAAAATATATCTTAAAATGCAGAATTTTGATGAAATACACTTTGAACTAGAACAAACACCTAAGTAATGTGAATGAAGAGAGTGAAACCAATAACAAACAAGTAATATGAATGAAAAATGAATGAAATGGTAGTTTTTAAAAGAAAATTAATAAGATAAGGGACAAATATTATCTTGTAAGGTAAAATACCTTGTACTACAATTCAAATAAATTCTTCATTAAATACTCCCTCTGCCCATAATTACTTGTTCACTTTTAACTTGACATATGTCTTAAGAAACAATAAATAGATGGGTGATTTTACTATATCACCCTTTGAATATAATTGATTTTTGATTTTGAAATGCAATGAGTGATGTATTGTATTTAATATCAAGGATAAAATAGGTAAAAATGAATAAATTATGCATTAATTTCATAAATTGGACAAATATTGTTAGACATTCAAAATAGAAATGTGAATAAATAAAAATGGACGGAGAGAGTACATCAATGTCGTTAAATTCCCAACCTCCAACAACTTTTCCAGTCAAAGAATAAGGTAAGCGGGTCTATTTACCATGTAAGGTAAAATCACAATTTTAACTTGCACTTTAGTATATAACCAAACGACATTAACTTTTAATGGACAAGGTAATCACATGTGTTTACCTTGTCCGTTTGGGTATTTTTCAATTTTCATATGCCCCTTTAAAATTTTTAATAAAAAAAACTTGCCGTTTAAGCTCCGGACACTATTATTTCACTCCAAACTCCGCTATCAAAGTTCCATCCATGTTACTACTAGTGCAATAAATTGAGATTGGAAAAGTAATGGTTATATCACCCCAGCAACGAGTTGCGTGAATGCAATACATTGAAAGTAAATCATCAAATTAGCTTTGACAAGACTATATGAGAAACTCCCATTTGTGTTCCATTTGATGGTAAGCCCTGTTGTGCTTTGTTCCAGCATGTTTGTTTCCATCTTTGCACAGGTTTAGATCTTTTCAATAAAGTTCTGATCATTTTAAAATAGACTTGTGGGTGTACGTGTACCGTTTTAGTCAAAAAAGTTATAATATTTTCAAATGGCTTCATACATCATTTTGTTGTGGTAGAATTTTATTTAATTGACGTATCTACAAGCACATCTTTATTTTCATGACTCTTGGCAAAGGCATGTTGGAACAATCTAGAGGACTTATGGAATCTTGTTGGCTGGTTTTGTGTTGAAAATGTTGACAATCGGTTGATTAATATTTATATTCCTAAAAGGTTCCCAATTACATTCTGCATTCATTTTACAGACTTACTTTCAACAAAATATGTGTGATTTCCACCATTAATATCCTACAACCAAAGTAATCAGTGTTTGAGTTAATGTTGAATTTGTTTATAAAATCTTCAAAAGGTAATATACTTTAACAAATCCTCCAGCTAAATAAAACAACGAAAATATCAGAATGCCTCAGATTGTTAAGAAGTGTAATTTTTAGATATTAATTTCAATGACAGCTGTGTCTAACCATCTGATCAAGAACTACAATAGCAAATTTAACTTTATCTTGAGCTGAGGATCTACCGGAAACAACTTTTCTACTTCTTCGGAGGTAGCGGTATGGACTGCGTACATCTTACCCTCGCCAGACCCTACTTTGTGGGAACACACTGGATTTGTTGTTGCTGTTGTTGTATCCGATCATGAACTACAATAGCAAATTTAACAGAGTTTCACTTACCATTCAAGATAAATTAGTCAGCTAAAAGTTCACAGATTTGCCTTCGCTTTGGTATACCATAGCCAAGGCTCCTTCATCTGTCCAGTTATCCCATCAAAAAATTTAGTTTTCCACATGAATTTTTCACACAATGTGACATTCAACTTTATTCGCGACCTAAATTTCTCTCTTGCTTCTCTTATTTCTCTCTCTTACTTTAATATGCAGCAACCAGAACCACCCCCTGCCCCACCAAATCCTACTACCTCAACCAATCAAAACAATCCTAACACCCACCAAACAACCAACGGCTACATCCCAACTGACACTAACGGTCGGAAACACCCTTCCACCACCAGCGCACTACAACCTCCACCATCATTGAAACCATGGAAAATACCCAAATTGGTAAAGAAACACAGACAACCCAATCCACCTTAACCCCCACCGTACCCACTCCTCCTAATCCAAAAATTTCCTCCAAATTTGATAAACCCCCTCATCGGAAGTCTCCAATTCAGGAGGGGAACATCAATTCTAACAAAATTAATGACCCTGATAAACCCAACACCAACATAGAAGGTACTCAGACCACTGCAAGCATTGATCCCAAAATGCATCCAGTAAAAACAAGCGACAACGCCAATAAAAATGTCGACCAAAGCCCGTCGAAGGTGTCGTTTGCAGCTATGGTACAATCAAAGTTGATAGCTCTGAAGAACACGAAATCGACCGTTGAGGTTAGACATGGCACCCATCTCGGTAAGCCGGCAGTGTTCTTCTCTGCTCAAGACTACTTTGTGAACCTTGCTGAAGATTGCAAAATGACACTTACTGGAAACTTCTATCGAGGCAAACCTCCCCTGGAAGAAATCAGGAAAACTTTTGTTAGTAAGTTTCATCTAAGAGGAGATGTTAAAATTGCTTACTTCCACTTTAGGCATGTCTACATTGATTTCACCAATGAGGTAGACTATAATCATATACAATTCAAAGAATTTGCTGATATTGGAGAATCACCTATGAAGATTATGAAATGGACTGCTGACTTCAAACCTGAGGTTGAGACCTCCATCGTTCCAGTGTGGATCTTGATACACCAACTGGCGTGGCACCTTTTTAAATGGCAAATATTATCGAAATTGGTCCAAGACATAGGAGTGGCTGTGGCTCCTTACCAGGCTACTTTCTCAAAGACTAGGGGAAACGTTGCCAAGGTTAACGTGGAGATTGATCTCCTAAAACCGAGATTGGATCAATTATGACTTGGTTTCAATAGAATGGATGGGTCTGAGGATGGAAAATGGTTGAATGTTAAATATGAAAAAGTCCCTGGTTACTGTCTTTATTGTAAGCTTCAAGGTCATATGGAGAATCAATGTAGAAACAAAGCCAGGGATGAGAGAATCAAAGCTCAAAAAGAAGAGAAGGAAAAGCAACAAGTAATGGAAAAACAGGAAAAAGTGCAAAAGGATACTGATGATTTCCATACTATTTCTAGAAGAAAAGAAAGGAAGACCATCAATAAACAACGACAAACAGATGCAGCAGGGACCGATAACCTAAAACAGCAGTCCAATACTGTGCAAATTAACAACAGATACAAAGGTATATCTATAAATGAACCAAGTGAGGTTCAACAAAGACTAGAAGTGGACGAAATTACGAGAAATGGTAAAGAAAAGGTGGTTGACCGGTTGGAAACTACCAAAGTACAGCGACGAAGACACCAATTCTAGAACCATGTATTAGCAAAACAAAAAGAGCAAGAGGAAGGAACAAGAGCATGTGAAGAAGGACCAAAATAACAATTCCCAAAAAACTTTACCTTCAATCACTGAAGGTCAGAAGAATCATGAGCAGGAAAGCATCGACAACAACCAACCTATAGCCCAAAACAAGGAAGTGCTTAACATCAACAACTCTGACAGACAAGCTGATACAAGTGACGCTACTTGTCAAAATGACAACACTAGTAACACCAAATAAAAAGGGGGTCAGCAGAACCCTCAGGCTATGATATCACAGGAGGATCACAGGATTGATCCTGGAATAGTACATGATAATAACCCTCAGGCTATGATATCAAAGGAGGATCATAGGATTGATCCTGGAATAGTACATGATAATTATCTTAAAACTTATTAGTGGTACCAACCTTGAAGAAGGGCATACCACTGTTGAAGACTATGCTACTAATGATACTCAGATTTCTGGATCCTCAAATGAAGAGAACGATTCTGAAGATGGGGACTATATTCATGAGGGATCAGAAGCTAGTGGAGAATATAAGAGTGTCGAAAGTGAAGCTAATAGTGATGATAATGCTGAAAAGATGATCAAAACTCTCAATAAGAAAACACTTGTAGATGTTACCATCAACTCAGACATGAATGCATCTCTCTTTCCAAATTCTAAAGGAAGAGGAAGAGGTGCAAGCAGAGGAGGAACAACCTCAGCAAGAAGCAGAGGAGGAATATTCATCAACCAGAAGCCTGAAAAAACTTCTCAAAATTAAATTTTCTCTGAATAAGTATTATGATTAAGTCGTTATATTGGAATACTAGGAGCATCAATACTGATGGTGCCCTAGAAAGACTTAAACAAATGATTAACTTTGAAAAATATCTCATTATCGCCATCAGCAAACCTTTCTATAAAAAAGACAAGCTGGAAAAATACAAAAAGATATTAGGCTATCAGAATGCATATTCTACCTGTAATAGCCAAATTTGGCTATTCTGGAATAACAACCTTGATTGTCAAATTCTGGACACGGATGATCAACAAGTTTCATGTATCGTCAAGATGGACAACACTACGGCTGTCGTTTCTCTTATCTATGCTAAGTGTTATGAACACCTTAGAGAGCTCTTGTGGGATAAACTGAGAATTATCAACAATAATTATAAGTTGCCCTGGCTTGTTATAGGTGATTTTAATTGTATTATTGATCCTGCTGAAAAAAAGGTGGTTTTCCTCACAAGATGTCAAACAGTTTGGACTTTATCCAATGCATAATGGATTGTGAATTGCTTGATGATGGATACAGTGGCACTGACTATACTTGGTGCAATGGATGGGCACCAGATAGAAGAGTTTGGCAAAGACTGGACAGGGTACTTATTAATCATGAATGGAGAAACAATTTTGATTCCACTAATGTCACCCACCTCATTAGAACTGGCTCTGATCACTCACCTATACAGTTCGATACTTAAAAAACCAACATAGAACCCATCAAATATCTCAGGTTCTTGGATTTTTGGACCAATGAGAAGGACTTTCTTTCCACAGTGGAACAAGCATGGAGCAAGGAGCAATATGGCTCACCAATGTGGAAATTCCACCTCAAACTCAAACATGCTAGTAAAATGCTCTCTAAATGGTCCAGATATTTGGTTGGTAACATTTTCGACAAGATCAAGTTGCTTGAAAACAAGGTTGCAACATTGGAGAACAACTCCATCCTTGACAACTCTACTAGTAATAGAACAACCTTAAATCAAGCCAATGCTGAGTTAATTCTAGCTTACAAAAAGGAAGAAGCCTTCTGGAAATAAAAATCCGCTATCAAATGGTTTGTTGAAGGGGAAGTTAATTCTAAATTCTTTCACTCTGTGGTGAATGGTAAAAAACGAAGACTTTCTATTATTAAGATTCAAAGTGATGATGGATCTTGGATAGAAGGAAATGACATCTCGCAAGCAGCAATCCAGTTCTTTGAGAAAGAGTTCTCAAAAGAATACAATCATAAAGACCTCACAATTTTGGACTGTTTCCCAAAATTGATTACTCCTGAGGATAACAGAAAGCTTATAGTTCCTCCTACTATGGAACAAGTTAAAAATGTTATTTTTTCTATGAATTCCTAGAGGGCCGCTGGCCCTGAGATGCCATCAGGGAAATTTTATCAATTTTGTTGGGAAATTATTAGGCATGATCTATTTCTAATGGTGATTGATTTCTTTACAGGTGCACAAATACTCATACATCTTTGGTAATGCTCCCAAAAGTAGAAAACCCACAGTAGTTCACAGATCTTAGACCAATCAGCCTAGGAAATTTCTCATGCAAAATCATTTCCAAACTACTGAGTAACAGAATAGCCCCTCTCATGCACAAGATTATTTCCCCTTATCAAACTGGTTTCATAAAAAATAGGTTTATTGCTGAAAACATCATGTTAACCCAAGAAATGGTCCATAGCATCAACCAATCTCCTCAACATGGTAACGTGGTGATGAAACTTGATATGGAGTGACAGGGTGGACTGGGACTTCTTATGTATGATGCGATGCTCAGGAGGTTGGGATTTTCAGAAGTATGGATCGATAGAGTGTGGAGAGCCATCTCAAATGTTTGGTACTCTATTAATCTGAATGGACCTAGACATGGACTTTTCAAATCCACTCGGGGGGTCAAGCAAGGTGACCCTTTGTCACCTACTTTATTTGTTATTGGACCTGAACTCTTGTCAAGATTATTATACGGTCTACCACAAAATGGATTTATTCCTTATTCTCTTGATAACGGTAGCCCAATGGTCAATCATCTTTGCTATGCAGACGATACCATTTTATTCTCATCTGCGGACCCATTATCTATTGGTTTAATGATGAACAAGCTTAGAGCTTATGAGAACATCTCTGGCCAAAGAATCAACAAAAAAAAGTGCGGTATTTATGTGTCTGCTAACCTCACTGAGGATAATATCAAAGAGATTGAGCTTATCTCTGGATTTAATCACTTAAAATTTCCTATGCAATATTTGGGTTGCCCGATTATCAAGGGAGGAAAAAAGTTATTTATTTCAACAATATGGTGGCCAAGTATGCTAATAGACTTCAAGGTTGGCAAGGAAAGCTTCAAGGTTGGTAAGGAAAGCGATGCCTATTCATTTTTTAACCATTTTATACCCTCCAAAGACCGTGATAAATCAAATTGAGAAAATCACAGCCAACTTTTTTTGGGGACAAGTAGAAGGAAAGAACAAGCATCAATGGAAATCTTGGCAAGATTTGTGCTTTCCTACAATTGAGGGTGGAGCAGGTTTTAGAGCCCTCAAGGATATGTGTAAAGCATTCTCTATGAAAGCTTGGTGGATTTTTAGGACTCAAAAGGGTTTGCTCAAAGAGGTCCTAGAAGCCAAATATTGTAAGAGGATCCATCCTATGAGTAGAAAGTGGTCTTATAGCCAATCTCACAATTGGAGAAGAATGATTGATGTCAAGGACACAACCGAAGAGTTTATTCTTTGGAAAGTGGGTAAAGGAATGATCTTATTCTGGTGGGACAATTGGACAAGCAAAGGTGCCATTGCTAAACTCACACAAGGTCAAAATACCTCCAAATATACCATTTGAGATCGGTCCTTCCTAATCATCTGGTGGAGTCTATTAGGCATATTGACATTCTACATGGCAAAGATGATAAGCCTATTTGGATCTCCGACTCCAGTGGACAATTTTTCAGTAAATCGGCTTGGCACACAGTGAAGCAACACAACTTCAAATCCCTCACAACTACAATGATCTGGAGAAATAAACTCCCTTATAAAATCTCTTTCTTTATGTATAGAGTTATTCATAACAAACTTACTACAGATGACAATGTACAAAAACTTAAGGTAAACTTATCCTCTATTTGTTATTGTTGCAGGGATCACAAACAGGAAACCATTAACCATCTCTTTTGTGATAGTCAGGCTGCAAAACAGGTGTGGTCGTACTACGGAAATACATGTGGAATCAACGTCAGATACGGGGACATTAAACAAATTGTGATGTGTTGGTGGATGCATAAATTTGAGAACAATGTCCACAAAACTACCTTACAGTGTCCCCCAATTATAATATGTTGGGAGTTGTGGAAAAGCAGATGCAAAGCTAGGTTCGAAAACATACTTATGACCAGCAAATTCATCATTCAACAAACCTATAAATATATGCATCTTCTATTGACAACTACCTGGCCTAAGCTCGTTCTCCCTGCTAACTGGATTGACATGTACAACATGATTGAAAGATTAGTACAAGCTACTAACAGTTGAATGAAATCTATCCTTGGGTTCTTGAAGCTCAATACAGATGGTTGCTCTAAAGGCAATCCGAGAAGTTCCGATGGAGGAGGGATACTAAGAGACAACACAGGTTCTTGTATTTTTGCTTTTGCAGATTTCTATGATCAAATTAGTAACCACATGGCGGAAATTAAAGCCATCTTACAAGAGATGAAGATGTGTATTGGGAATAACTACTTGAATATTGTTTTTGAGTCGGATTCTCAGTTGATTGTGAATTTTATTAACAAGAAAACGAAGGTACCCTGGCAAGTAGCAGACATCATTGACCAGATCAACACCATCTCCAAGTATGGAAATTTCAGTTTTGTTCATACTTTCAACAACAACAAAAAAAAAACCAGTGTATTCCCACAAAATGGGGTCCAGGGAGGGTAAGATGTATGCAGTCCATACCGCTACCTCCGAAGAAGTAGAGAGGTTGTTTCCGATAGACCCCTGACTCAAGATAAAGAATAGTAAACAAAGGGATCGATGAGACACAGAAAATCAAGAATAAGAAATAGTAGAATAGAAACCAGAGAAAATACGAAATATGAGAAATAAGGGCAACACTAAATAAGAAAATAGGAACTAAGAAATAAGAAAATAGCACCCCCACCTAGTAGTAACATACCCTCACATACCAAAGACACCCAAGTACACAGTCCTAGGATTACGAACCCAGCTACACAAGATCTCTCCGGACTGCCTGCTACAACCCACACACTCACACTAGTCTTCTACCCTTATCCGCGACCTCTACACCTTCCTATCTAGGGTCATGTCCTCAGTAAGCTGAAGCTGTTCCATGTCATGTCTAATCACCTCAAAGAAGCTAATCATCTATCATGCTGATCACTTGGCCAACATTGGAGAAAACTCAAAGAAGCTAATCATCTATCATGAGATGAACTCCATGCCGGAGAAGATAAAGAGCATGGTGAGGCTTGATATGGAGGGAATCCCATATTTCAGAATCACTAATAAGAAGAATCATTTTGTTATTAATGATTGTAACAATTATTATGTATAGTAGTATGAGTATAACTACTCACCACCCAACCCTCTACTCTTATGCTAGGAAGATCCAACATAACCACCTTAATTTTTGTGCTCAGATGTATCCAAGAATGAGTTCTCTCATTCTTCATATTATCTTGGAGGAAAAGGTCTGCATCCTCCTCCATGTACTTGATTTTTTGAGAATATAAAGGGTCGGGTAAATCCCTAACCCCCCACCATCGGTGGTTCTAATGAAAAAAAAAACTTTGGTCTTAATTTTCATCAGATTTTTTCATGTGTGGGAGTTCACCTTGTCGCTGATTTTGCTAATAGGGTAAGATCTTTTACCGTACGTTGTCCTCAAAGAGTCAGATTATAAGAATAATTAGGTTTTATCAGTTTACTTCTTAGAATTGATTTTGACAGCAATTGGATCAGAACAGTATGGACAATTGCCAAACAAAACATCAAATGACCTGTAAAACAAAGAAGCAGATGAACGTTATAAGAGAGTTAAAAAAAATGTTATAGAGCTATGTAGCATTTAGCTATTCCATCTTCTACCCTATATAAAATAATATATAGATTTCCTCATAACTTGGTACATGTATTAGTTAAGTGGATTGTAAACTAGAAATCAAACATCATACTTTTTTTTTCAATACCAAACATCATACTTGGTGTGTTGAATTTCATACATAGCAACTAAAATGCTACCAAGCATGGTACTAGTTATGCTGATTCAAATACATGAATATTTTACTTCCTGACCAGCTACCAAACAACCTCTTAATGTACTGAAGGTTAAAAAAGCAAAAGGTTACAAGTTGTTCAAAACACAAAAGGGAAAGTTCAATTATTCCAGAAGTTATACAGTTCTCTCTTTTACTCCTTTCTATACAAATTTCTCTATATGTCCCCTCTTCCATTAGTCCCCAAAAATAGAACTAAATATGCTCGATATTTAACTCTCTCAATAATTGTACAGCAAGAAGTCAATTCTTAGAGATCGAATTTTTGTCTGTGATACCAGTTTCAAGAAAAAAAAGAGCGCATATATTTTCATTGAAACATAGAAAAGTATGACTTACCTACGAAAGCTTATGCAAGCAAGGTCAGAGTTTTGATGCCTACTTTAAAAATAGTGAGTGTTCTAACTATACTTAGTTCATGCAAAATGTTGTCTAATTAATCTCTCAGAAAGCTTATGCAAGCAAGGTCAGAGTTTTGCTGCCTACTTTAAAAACAATGAGTGCTTTAACTATACTTAGTTCAAGCAGAATGTTGTCTAATTAATTTCTCCTAAGTATATACTGGTAAGATATAAATACTCAGTGATATTTCATTAGCTTCTGTTACAATCGGCGACATTTAATCGTTTCCAAAACATTAATTTATATGCATCAATTTGCCTATTATGATTGCATTAACTTGGTCTGACTATATTATCAACTAAAAACATTTCCCTCCAATACTGACAGACGATGAATAAAACTCAATCCTGAACTCGTACAAACAAAATGACAAAATCTTAAGGATGTGTTACCGTCACAATCAAAAGTAAGATAGGAGAGTTCCACTTACTGCCTTCTTGTTGTGATGGAACACAACCAATCACCAAGGCAAACATTGTGGAAGGTCCTACTGCAGCTGTATTTTTCACATGTACAATCAGTGCTACTTCCACTTCTATCACCAAGTTCTTCATCTAGATTGACATCACCAAGTCAATGCCATATCCACAGAATATCAATGGGTTTATATTACGGATATAGGATTACCAATTGGAAGATATGGAGCATAACAAATGCCACATTCAGTTTCTAGATCAGTTTTCTGAATGCTTGAAGGTCCATGGAGTTGAATGTCCAATATGTTTACAAGATTCTCAGAAAATGGCGTGTCTCTCGTCCTGCACGTAGAATATAAATCTCAGTTGGTGAGACATAACAAGGAACAAGCAAAATCTCAGCAAAGTTAAACATCACAAGCTTGATTGTGTCAGAATTCAAATCCAAGGTACATCATTTACCTTAAGAATGACTTGGTAATTTTAAGGGGTAGATCTCCTACGGGCATGATAGCCAATAAAACCTCCTCTACCTTTTGAAAGAGAGAGTTAAAACGATCATTAACAACCAGCCCTCAATCCCTTAATCTTTTTTCCTGATAAATGTTCAAAACACATCAATCATAGAGAAAATTCCATGTAACAGCCGGTGGAACCTAGCTCCTCCTTTGGAATTGCTTTTCTGAAAATTGTTCAGAATGCCAAACATAGAGAACATTCCATGTATAGCAAGTTGGACCTCCTCAACCGATCAAAAGGGAAATTCAAATGTCCTTAACCACCCAGTCCCTTCATTTTTTTCCTGATTAATGTTCAAATATCACCCATAGAGAAAATTCCATGTATTGACAGCAAAAACTAAGTGCAGAAGAAAATGGAAAAAATGTTCCCCTGATTTTACGCATGAAACACCAGGTATTGGGGAAATATATGATAATTCTTGAAAGATCCAGAAAAAATTACTTAAAGCAGTATTTTGAGCACTTAAAACAACGACATCAGCATCCAAATGTAGACAATGATACGGACTAAGATAATTATAGACAGAAGTAAAAGCAATAGTTGAAATACCATCTTTTGCAGTTTTTCCTCCACATCTCCCTCAATCTCTTCTCTCTTGAATCTGAACCAAGAAAGTGACAGCTAAAAGAGCTCCATATCAATTTAAAACTCATTAAAGATAAGAATACTTGTAAAGTGGTTGGTTTTAGAAAAGACTTACTATGGTATGGATGTCGGATCATTAGCATCTATAGATAATATGATGTAGCAGTCATTACCTATAATAGAAGAAAATGGATATCAATCAGTTATGGGCTGGTTAAGGGATATAAAAGTATAAAACAACATTCAAATAAGGACATACTTATACTAAGTTGGTGATGTGACAAGCAAGCTGAGGATATCGTATATCAGAAACCAAAAGAGAGCGGTCAATTTCATCTATTAGATTTTAAAAGTCCTGAAGCTTCTCAAGATGCTGGATCCAAGAAGAAAAAGATATGGGAATTATAGCAGAAAATCACAATCCACAAACGTCAATAAGCTACACATGTCATTGATGGATGAAATAATCAGTAGTAAATCATTAGTTACAATGCAAACGCAAATGCAATTGTGGGGAGAGTTGCAACAGTTTACCTTCTGAAACTGTTGAATAACATCTTTCAGTCTTGAGTTTATTGACCATTTCAAATTGAAGAGATAAGGAACGTCCTGAGGAATAGTCAGTAAATTAGGGCATTGTCTAAAGAGTGCAAGGCTCTATTATCTGAAATTTGAAGGATGCCAACCGCTGATATTGAAGGTGGATGGCTAGGATATGCTCCATCCAAAGTTATCTGCAGGATGTGCACTCTTCCCTTCTTGTCCCTAGCAGACAGAAAAAGGTTGAGAGTTTATTCCCCGGCAAGTTAAAATACAGTCTTCCACTAGCTGCACTTTAGAAACTAAATGCTTTTGCTTGAACTTTATTTCACAGATATAAATTTCGTCAGTCATATCTATATTTCTAATTTTTTAAAACCCATAAATTAACAGCTTTCCGGTCTTGACTTTCTTTCCTTTGACTTCTCTTTTATCTTATAGTGGAATGCCTTGGTGGCTACATCACTAAAATCGACAGTACACCATGTTCTATTGCAAAGGATTATTGTTATTTACTTTCTTTTGTGAAATATTTATCATTTACCTCCACATAATGAAATTAAGGTGATGTATTTCCTTATCATCCAATCTGCATGAGTTGGAAAAGCTCACATGGAGAGGTTGGATAGCCCCCTATTTTACTTCCTTATCGTCCAATTTTGCAGCAACACCTCTGAGGTGGAGGTAAGGTCTGCATATACTCTACCCTCCACAGACCCCGCTTTACACTAGGTATGTTGTTGTATCGTCCAATTCTGCAACATCAGAAAAATAACATGGAGGGGATGGATATCCTCCATTTTAACCTCCCTCTTATAATTCCTACCAAACAAGGGAAACAATCTCTACCCGCTTTGTTCATTAAACCAAAACCTACCCTTTCTTATTTAACCCAAATAAAAGACACCTTACTTGATGCGAAAGCTGAGAAGTCTCAGATCCCCCAAATCTAACAAGGTGCTCCCATCCTATCTCTTCTACCTGTAGAAACAACATCATTTAAAAAAAGCCCGAAAATTATTTGAACTAAAGCATATTCACACAAAGAATAAACCACACCATCGATGGCTGCAATAGACAACGATGCAACCAATATAGTAGTTCAGAATTCACATTTAATCTCTCTAATTTAGAAATCGACCAATGTCAAGCACAATCATAAATTAGAGAGGAATTTCACTAAAGTCCAACATGTATGAAACTCATCGATACTGTTTCTGATCACTGCTACTGTAAAGGCCAAGGACACAATGGTAAAGATTTAGCATCAATGGAACTCTTGGGTGGGTAAACTATCTCTTTGTCAGTAAAATGAATTCAAAAGCAATTCAGCAGCTAGAGGCAATTGGCGGAGCTAGAGTGTGGGATGCTGGTTTGGCGAATATGCATTGAATATGCACGGAATATTAATCTGGAACCTAGTAACTTGAAAATATTAGAAGCCAGAACCCAAAACCTTCAAATCATGAAATGAAGTGGGTTGAAAATCAAGATGTCTCAAGTTCAAATCCTTCTGCCCATCATTCTTAGACTCAGTGGACAAAGTACCTGGTACCTATCCTTCTGCTCATCATTAGTACACTTAGCGGATAAAATTACCTGATACTGTTACCTATCCTTCTGCCCATCATTTCTACACTTAGTGGGTAAAATTACCTAATACTGTTGCATAAGATTTAACATGGTGAAACTAATGAGTATATAAGCTGATTCGAACATTATAATTGTTAAAAAATAGGCCAAACACCCGAACAAATTCAATAAGTTGGTAATGGTTGTTAACCATGTCTTTTTTTTTTTCATTTATATTCTTATTTAATATTATATAATTTTATTTTTTTCTTCATCATATATTATTTAATTTTACCTCTTACTCTAATTCTCACCCCACTAGAGTCTCCCCATTCCACCAAACCTCCACCCAATTTTTTTCAAATATTTTAAAGATTTGTTTTTACCCGACTCTCACTCCAAATCCCCCACCTTTTAGCCCCCTAACTTTTTTTTTATTTTTAAAATTTAATTTTTAAAATTTTCAAAATTTATTTTTTTAAAACTTTCAAGAAAAATTTCTTATACTATCCCACCCCCTACCATCTCCCCTCCCTCCACACACACACCACACATAAAAAAAGAAATGATTTTTTTCATTAATTTTTTTAAAAAAATTAAAACTTTTTTTAGCACTTTTTTTTAGCCCCACCCCTATCCCTACCTCTATCCCATGCCCAAATATTTTTTTAAAAAATTAATTTTTTAACCCCGCCACCTTTTATCATATTCGTTTTCATTATTTTGTGTTAAATATATACAAATTTTTTAAGAATTTTTTTTTCATTGTGTTTTAAAAATGAGAAAATAAGTAAAACACAATTTACTTTTTTGAAATTTTTTTTATTTCATTACCAAACACACCCGTATCATAGACAAAAAATGCATTCAAATTTTGTATTTGTCGTCGGTGTCTCGTCTCAAAACACCAAAAAGAAATGAAATTTGTTACTATAAAAAATAAATTTGATTATATTTATTTGATCTACTATTTTATTGAATTTCTTAGAATTTACATGAATTTAATAACTTAATATATCTACATGACATAATTATGATAAAATAGTAGGAAGAAAATTATTTTATTAACTATTATTGATAAATTTAACATTTATAATGATTAAGGGCATTTTAGTAAACTTACATGTTACAATACAGTACCATATTATCAGACTAAACAATAAAACTGTCATCAAACAGTAATGAAAGATACAGTCTATTCAAACATTGTATTGTACTGTACTGTACTATATCATACCATGCAGTACCATATATTAGGAAACCATAGCAAACCACCATCCAAACAAAGTGTTAGTGGTTTTCGGCAAAGTGTACAAATACCCGAGTTGTGACGATCTTTAAGAGCCCGTTTGGCTTAAGCGATTAAAAACTTAAAATAAGTGCTTATAAATTAAGTAATAAGTGTTTGAATAGAAGTACTGAAACTAAAAAAAAATTATTGATGTATTTGGTAAACAACAAATGTTAAGTACTTTTTTGGTTAAAATGACTTAAATGTTCTTAAAGTTGTTAACATCATAAATAAGGTGAATTATTTATAATTTTTAATTCTAAAATAAATTTTTTGAATAAACCTCCGATGTAATAATTGATTCGATGAAAACAAAGAAGAAAGATGAAGAGAAAATTGGAGGAAAGAGATAAACGAAACGACAAAGAGAAAAAGAAAAAAAAATTATATATTTATGAACCACAAGTTTAGGATATTGTTGGAATTGGATGAAAGTATAAAAGATAAAAAGATAAATATTTTGGTCAAACCTAAAATAATTTTAATCTAAAAAGCAAAAAGCTTGGGGTACCTAACTTCTCATTTATTGATTTTTTTAATCAGTTTTTAGCTTTTTTAAGTAATTTTTAATTCTACCAAACACCTTAAAAAGCTTAAAAAAAATTGATTTGACTAGATTTTAATCCTGTCCAAATAGGGTCTAAGTTGCAGCTAATTTATTTTTTTCAAAAAGCATATTTTAACAAAATAAAGAAAAATTTAAATTTCGGAAAAGATATGTAAAAATATATTAAAATGTTCATTAATTTTGTGATATTAAATATGCGATGTGAAAAGTTTTAGTTAAACATCGTCAATTTTTTATTTTTTTTTAATAAAACAGACTAAAAAGGTAAAACAAACAAATTGAAACACCTAAATTACCATTTAATATTACTAGTCATGTGTGTTGCATGTGGGACTTGAGACATGTAGGTAAGAGCTTCGCCAACTAATATTGTAGTCCGATAAGCTCCTTCATGCTTTGAATTAGAACACCTGCTTACAAGGTCTCGTTGAATTATCATGACTTTTATTGACCATACAAATAAATACTTTTGTAGATTACTAATTGGAACACATTATTTTGCTAGTTCGCCTTCGGTTGTCATTTCTTAATAAATTATGATAGATAGGACTGTGGGGGTGATAGAGAATAATGTAGTATATACATTAAAATTTAATATTTGGAGTTGGCGAAAATATTTATGTGATAATATGGATTCTTGTGCTGCCAGTAGCATTTTATTAGCTAAACTTGCTTACGCTAGTACAATAGGTGTACAAATTGTCAAAATTATTGTAATATTCTTAGTGATACCAGTCATCACATGTTCAATAAATGTAACATGTTATATCTGCTATGAGAAAAACTTAGAAAGCCTACTTTTTAGAACATTACTGTTTGTGGAGTAGGCATAGTACCACAATTGAAAATGAAAAACTTAGACAACCTGCTTTTTAGAACACTACTGTCGGTGGAATAGGCATAGTGCCACAACTGAAAATGACTATTGGCCTTGATCTCTATCTCCTACAAAAGGAACTAGCAAATTAAGTTCAAGGAAAGAATGACATAGCTGGTTATTTCACTAAAATTAAAAGGATATGGGAAGAATTAGATGGCTCTTAAAGCGAATATGCATTGCAATTGTAGTGGAAAGAAGAAAATTATGAAATCCAAAGAGGCTGAGAGGCTTATTCAATTTCTTTTGGGGTTAAATGAAATAAATGATCTTGCATCATACTTGTCCCGCCAAATTATTGGATATCAGTTGATATTGTTTGTTATTGATTAATTCTGCACATTTTCTCACAAACATCTCACACCATTAAGAGTATGCAATATATTATAAGAAGCTCTTTTTCCTTTTCAACTATAAATATTAAATTTTGTTCGCACACCTAGCGAATACAATTTTGGTACTAAAAAAGATATATATTGGTTATATTTCATCTTGCCAATGTCACGATTCGATACTATCCCCTAATCGTAACACAGTTCTTAGAACCACAAGTAATCCCAAGCTAACCCATGGTACTGACATAATGTTTGAGAAATTGATTAAAATATATACAAAAGCTAAATTGACTGAGCGGAAGCATAATCATGAGATAAGTTATTTCAATACGTTACTGTTAAAAGTTTACAACACTGTAATTTAAAAGAAAGAGGAACTTAAACAACATACAATAACTCTGACTAACTATCTATGAAGTCTCTAGTAATATTGACTATAGGTAGTCGGAACATGATCCCCAACTATCCCTAATCAATACATACGAGTATGAAAATGAAATACTAAAACTATGTTTAACTTGAGTCTTCAAAAATAAGAGAACTCATCACCTTCTGGCTGAATGTTATGGTCTGCATGACTATGATTCTGCTAGTAAGCACCTAAATCTACATTACATGAAAAATATAGGCAGAAGAGATATGCGATTAGTGCTTTGAAATATACCAAATATGTGTTATATACACTAGTCATAAAAACTTAAAACATGTTGTGAAACCGAGGACATAAGTCATTTGTTAAAACATTCATATAAAACATGTTGGTACGTAAAAGTTGTGAGTCATAGTAAAATCTCCAAATCATGATCTAAAATATTTCTGTAATCTAAGAAGTGGTAGAAGCATAACTATTATATTTAATAAACATGCTTTGAAATCGAGGACATAAGCCATTCCCTAAGCTATGCATTTAACACATGTTTGTGTGTAAAAGTTGTGAGTCATAGTAAAATCTCCAAATCATAAGCTAAAACATTTCTGTAAACTGATAAGTGCTAGAAGCATAACAATTATATTTAATCTAAAGTTAATGTCGAATATGTTGTAAAACGGTACTGAATGTTAACTGATAATGCTCAACTTACACCATCATTTTGATGCAAGGCGGTCATTGTCAATATATATCCAACAAGAGTCAGCTCGAATCCGCAAGGAATGTAAAATAACTTTCAATACCTACATGTGTTGAGAGTTAACCTGTAATGTGAAATCTAAACAAAATATGAAAGTAAATTGGGGGAATTTGAATGAAAACTTTGTTAAATACAATAACCAACAACACTAGTGAGAGATTTAAGAAATTTATGCATATTACTAATAGGAGAAGAATCTTGGGGTCATGCTATCATAGGTAGTGTTCATGCATAAGTGATTGAAAGTTAGTTCACGTCTTATATAAGGGTTTTGGGTAGGCTAGATTTTGAGTGTTAGTGTTAATCTTTCAATAAAATATTAAATTTCACTCATGGATTCATTTGAATACCTCATTAGCATGAAAAGTTTACAAATCCAATACCTCAAACTAGCACCCTTATTTCTAAGATAATGCTAATGAAAATAGTTAATTCAACCAACACCCTTATTTCTAAGATAATTCTAACAAATAAGCTAGATTTAAGATGTTTACAATTATCCCTCACCCACATCCCTCTTTCTAGTATGATGCGGGATCCTAAGGCAATTGGGGTTTTCACTCCCAATTCTCAATTCAAACATGGGACAAAAGCAAAACCCAAAATAATTAACTAATTAATTGGACAAACAATCAACACCCATGCATTATTCAACACCTAATAAAACATAACCCCAACATATGAAGTTAGCTAATCATGAAATTAAATAAAGGAGATATACACAAATTGTCATTTAATGCATCCATTGAAGATCAAAACAAGAATAAATCCAAACTTCAAATTCAATTCACAATCAAAATCTCTCTTGGAATTAAATTCACAAAATTATATCCTAGCTCTCAAAAAATTGAAAATTAAATAAAAGATGATCCCATTGAGAAAGGGTTTAGCCCCATATGATTTGGGATTCAGCTCAGTGAAATTATAATTCTGTCCTTAAGACTTTTCTGCCCTATCAAGATCGCCACCTCTTAACTGCAGTTGCAATATGCGATTGCAGTGGTAATCTTATAATCACCACCATTTGACTTGACTGCTGATTGCGATCGTAACTCTCAAGGTGCGATTGCAGCACCTGAGGTTTGCCTCCAGGGCCTGATCTTCAGTTTTCCTGCTATTTTTGCTTACTTTACTTGTCCTCCAGCTTTGTTTCAACTTATTTTCATTAGATTACCTGTAAGACTGCACATACTAGGATTAATGCATTTCAATCAAGAATTAGCCTAATATAAACAATTAATTCATCATAGTATGTAAGAATTTGGACGTAAATAAGTGACAAATTTGTCACTCATCAACACCCCCAACTTAAAACTTTGCTTGTACTCAAGTAACACCACTCTATACTCAATGAGACTAATCAACTTATAAGCCCATTCTTACAACCAAATGATCACCATGATTTATAACTTGATTAGTACTAACAATTAGCCAACAAGCATAGGAAGAACTATTCATGAAACTCCCCTCAAAATCAATCACATTTTCAAGGATGCAAAAGACTTTTAAGAACAATCAAGCAACAACTATTATCTCTCAAGAGATAACTCTCTACTAATAGTGACTTAGCTACACTTTTTTACCTCATTTTTAGAGTATGACAAGTTTACCAACCTTTATTAGTTTACATGCCTCCTCACTGATGGAAAGTCCTAATACACCATAATTTCTATCATGTAACAAGTGACAAATGTGCAAGCACTCACTCTCATAAAGAATTTCTCAATACACACAAGTATCATACCACATGCTTATCCTTATTTTTCAATTGCTAATAACTCAAAAATAGTTGGTTAAAGATATCAACGGACTTTTTCAAGCTTGTAATGTAGGCTTAGGAAAGGGTAGGATAAACATTTAGGATAAAAGTGACTACACTGTAATACCCTAAAATTTTGACCCTTGAAAGTTTCTGAAATTTTATCCTCATTGTCCAGACTAGACTCCCCTTACGAGTCGTAGGGAGTCTTGATGAGTTGTAAGGACCCAAATCGTATCCTGAATAGTGTGAGTGACTAAGTTTTTATTCTGAGTACGAGTGGCTTCTAACGAGTCGTATGGACTCACTACGAGTCATGATATCCTAACCATAGTCAAACTAGTGTATGCTTCAAGTGTAGCTGTCTTGGTGATGACTAGGACCCTGTGAGTCATAGGGTCCCCTAACGAGTTGTATGAATGTATGTCATAAGGTCAACAATATGTGTGCCAATATGTATGCCTAATGACACTGTCTTGGCTACCACTCAAGGTGACGAGTCATAACATGTCGCAGTGTGACTCATAGTCATTAGCAATAATTTTTCAGTTTTTAAGTTGAGGCACTTTAGACATTTCCCTCTTTTCCCTACTTAATCACCACAACTATAAAACACCCTTGGAACATTATTTCCACACTTTAACATATTAATGTCACTCTATATTCTCTCTAAATTCCCTCAAGCAAAATACTTAGGGTTTTTAAGAAGTAGGTTATCCAAGGGCTCAAAGGTTGAATTTTCTCCATAAAAATTAGTGTTTCAGGCATGTTACTCTTCCCTAATCCTCAATTTATGAAATTCATGTATTTGAATAGCTTTAATTGGATAGTATTGAATGTGTTTTTTCAACATGGGTTGAGGATTTTTGAATGACTGTTGCTTATGTGATGTTTCATGTTTACATATGCATTGTTTATGTTTTAAACAGTGGTTTTGATACCAATTGAGGCATTGGTATAGTGAATAAACTAGGGGATTGTGATTTTCTCAAATTTTATAAATATTGGCAATTGAATTAGTAATAACTCCAATCCAATTTTGTGAAAGTGGTTTGAGTACGAATAAAATTGTATTGAACTATTCTTTAAACAATTGCATGATATAAAGAGGTTATTGAAACATTATGGTTTGATTTAATTAACAAAGAAATTTGGTTTTCGCTACTTTGTATTAATGAACAAAGGGGGTTGTTCTCCTGAGTTAATGTAATTGAATTGGCATGTCGATAATACCTTGAAAGTGTAGTTGGTAGGACAATACCAATAGTTGTATGCCTAAATGTGTATTATGATTCATTGAATGAGAATGTTTGATAAATGTTTTAATGAGGCTTAAAAGAGGGTTGTGTAGCTGAGTCATGAAAGTAGAGGTCCCGAGGGACCAATACTGGAAACTGTAGTTACTGACGCGGGGGTCTAAATGACCAGTAGTTTGAGTCCCCCTTATTATATGCTTGGAAGGTTTAAGGCCCCAATATTATAATACATAATTGGGTACTTAAGTCACCTTGGTATACCGGGAGGTTTGAGTCCCCTATGATGCATATGTACATCTTTTGGTTTGTGCGACTACATGCATTGGGGCCCTTCCAGCTAGGGAGGAGTCAGACCCATATAGCCTGTGGGTGCCTTCTTATGATTGTTAAGCAACATAGTCCTGACTAAAGTTTCAAAGTGCATGCTAAGCCTTGTTCCCCTTTTCTAGAATATTATCTATGTATGTATATGATGATGTTCATATAGTTTGAAATTGGATCTTGACTTGACATTATTTTATCCCTTATCCTTGAGTTATATGCTAGTGTCAACCCACTAATCATCTCTGGATTCTATTTCCCCATACGATGTAGGTACCAGAGATACTTTTACTTTTCCTGCACAGTGAATAAGTGGATCAACTCAGTTCATCGGTTATGTGGTGAAGTGGTGAGCTTCCATTCTCCAGAAGAATTGAACGTTTCATCAGTTTCCATTTCATAGATTAGAATTATGAGTTCACATTATGATTAACATTGTCATTGTCATTGCCAGGGTCGGGGGCATGTCATGACACTTTATTGATTTTAGTTTTGTTAGAAGGCTTTGTGGATTACTGTGGACTTTGGTGATGTTGGTTGGTTGTTTTTGGTCGGTTATTAGTTATCGATCATAGACATGTCTTAAATACTTTAAGATTATCTTATAATATTTTGTTATATATTCAAAATTCATCAAACATTGGTGTTCTGTTTGTTTAGGAGCATGGGGTGGTTTTTGATCCTTATTGTACTTGAGATATCCATCACGACCAAGCCACGGTTCGGGTCAGGACAAATTTAGTATCAGATCCTAGGTTTGGTGTCATTAGGTGTCCAAAAAGTCGTGTTAAGTAGAGTCTTTCTTATGGGTGTGTAGCATGCCACATTTATAAGGTAGAGGATATGTGGCATTTAGGAATGTTTCTCTTTCTTGTTGTTCTATTTTGTGCTATAGAACCTAAGATCTTGAAATCTCCTTTAATTCTCGTATGTTTTCTTTTTAGATCATGCCTCCCAGAAGATCTGATGCTCGTGTCCCATCTGATGATAATATCGATGGACCTCATGCCACTTATGGAGTTCAGACCCGGTCTAGAGCTCCAGCTCCCAATTTTTCTACCTCACATGGAGTTCCAATAGTTTCCTCCAGAACTCTCCGGACAACTCAAGCTAGTGTTTCTAATGCTGAGTTTCGCCAGTCGATCCAATAGATTACCCAGTTGGTGGCCTCTCAGACTAAGCATGTTGTTTTTGTTGATCCATCTTCTGAGGTCAATAGAGCTAATTTATGAGGTTGATACCTTTGACTTTCACTAGTTCTAAAGTTGAGGAAGATCTTCAAAATTTCATTAATGAGATGGAAAAGATTTTCTATGTGATGCATTCTATTAACGTAGAGGGTATGGAGTTTGCTGCTTATCAGTTGAAGGATGTAGAGTATCAGTGGTATGAGGAATGGGACCAGTCTAGGGTTGATGGTGTTGAGTCCTATTTGTGGGATAACTTCTCTAATGCTTTTCTTGATCGCTTCTTTCACTATGAGTTGAGTGTAACACCCCAAAATCTCCTCCCGAAATATCACACGGTGCTTAAGGCTACAAGTATCCCCAAGCTAAGCCTTTGAGTCTATTACTACATATAATAACTTATTTCGAGAAGCAATAAACAAAACACTAGCACTGTCATGTCAAATGACAGAAAATACAAAGAAAATACTTGGTCTAAACGACCACAATATTGGAAATCTCAACATACTAACAATCTAATAACTAGTCTGACAAAGCCTCTACTACTCAAGTCTACTAGAGAGCCATTGGGACATGTCCCCAACCGACTCAAACTGAACTGAAAGCAATAATATGTATACTAAAACACTGAAATGTCTGAAGATAGGTCCTCAAACCATGAGGACTCACCACTGTAGAGATGTAGAAAAAGGTACTCAGAAATCACTGACGAGGCTGGGACTGAGCACCTGAACCTACATTATAAGACAATATAGTACATAGACGTATATGTGGATCAGGACTTGGGAATGTACTGAGTATAGGGGGGTGTATGCATTTACAGAAAACAATATCCATACTCTTTAATCAAATCATGCATGCAAATATGAATGACTCACATATCTTGAATACATCTACAATATAAAGCTCAAAATCATGTAGAATAAAGAATGTAACATAAATCTCATGAGTCATTATACTTTAGCTTTAAAATCTGAACTCTTCTCTTATTATCATTACTCGTAGACTAAAGAAAGCTTTAAAAAATACTTTCAAACTCATGCATATATCTTATGGAGAGTAAAACTTATTTAATGCTCAAGAACTTAGAACTCTTTTAAACTCAAGACACTTTGAACTCAGAATTCTATAACTCTTACTAGTAGAGAAAACTACTCTCTTCTTGGAAAAATTTTACTTCAAGAAACTATTTTGAAAATCTTACTATTAGGGAAAATATTCTATCTCAAGGGAGGTTCTCTTAACCAATATAAACCATGCGAGCTACATGGAGTCCAACGTCTTGTCCTCCTAAGAAAGAAACCTCACGTTGGGGAGAGGCATCATACTCTTTCCAAGGAGTATAACCTCAACTCAGTGATCACTTATCTCAGCCTCGAGCCCATAAATCTCAATCCTATGGTGGCACATAGTTCTGGGGTATAAAACCGTAGTAACTTACCCAACTCGGTGCTAAATACTACTCCCTTTAGTTACCTATGCTAATCTCAGGGAAATCTACTTTAAAATAATCTCATGGTTCATAAGAACCCAACTATAAAATCTGCAGTCTCATTTGGTAATGTGGATTTCAAAGCTACTATGACCATTGAGGTCAAAACTTTCTCAATTATCTCAAAATACTCAAATCATGAGTGCTTATAGCACAAAAGTTCATTAAAACTGAAATCTCAAGTAGGGTTTAATGACCTATAATCAAATCTCAAGTTAAGACTCATCAAAATGAACACTAGATGTCATAAGGATACATAAATCATATAGAAATCTGGAATATTCAACAAATTGTCTTAAAATCTCAATAAATTCATGTACTTCAATTTCTAGAACATTGGCAAATCTCAAAATCTCATGCATAGTAATATTGGGTATGAACCCACGCTTCAAATTTATAGGAGAACTCATAAAGTCATGTATCTTTGTAATTTAAAACAAGTTTTGGGCGCAAAGATGAAAGAATTGTCCTTGTTCAAACCCCACATACCTTAGATTGTGAAACTAGATAAACAAGCTTAACTCTTCTTCTTACTCTTTGAGAGAGGGTTCTTGAAGTCTTGGATTTGGAGAACTTGAATCTCAACTCAATTTGTAGAATCTATTATGAGTTTTTGAATTTCTTGGAAAAGGGTTTTAGATTTGCTCTTGAGAGAAAATCCTTAGCCCTTGGATGTTTTGGGAGATAATGAGGCGATCTACTTCATTTTGAATATATCAGGGTATTAAAAGGAAAATACCCAAAAGATCCTTTTAAAAATAACTTAAAAATACTAAACGGGATTTGCGATGGTTGGAGTGACGGTCTGTCGCTAGTCTGACGGTCTGTCGGATTTTTTGTCGCACGTTGGTCAGAAAAATGCCACACTGCCTTAGTTACGATTGTCCTAGCGATGTTCCATCGCTAGCTTGATGGTCCGTCATCCTGGATGTCGCACTTGGGCCAGAAGAGGGAGTCACTACCTTGGTTGTGATATTCGGGTGATGGTCCATCAACCTGTCCGTCGCACCTGGGCGGTTTCGATAACTCTTAGTAAAATGGCCATAACTTCTCACCCCGATACCGGATTTGGACAAAATTGGTATCGTTGGAAATCTAATTCAATTCTCTACATAAAAAAGTTGATATTAGGGAAATTCTCCACAGTTTAAAATATTTCTCACTTGGGAAGTCAACCCTTACTATTCTTAAAGATGAAACTCGACTTAAAGAAAATCCAAGGTGTTACATTGAGAAAGAAAAAGGCTAAGGAATTCATGAATTTGAAGCAAGGCAGAATGACAGTGAAGGAGTATGTCTTGAAGTTTTATTAGCTATCACAATATACTTTGGAATTAGTATCTAGTGTGAGGGCTAGAATTTGGAAGTTTGATTTTGGGTTATCCCATAATTTGATCTTGCAAAACAAGACCGCCTTGTTAAACAAGGATATGGATATCTCTAGACTTGTGGTGTATATAAAACAAGTAGAGAATGAAAAGAAGAAGCAAGCAGAGGTGAGTGGAAAACAAAATAAAAAGTTTTAGTATTTGAATCAGGGTGGTGGTCAGTAGCAAAATGGTAGAAATAGTGGAAAATGGTCTAAGAAGAAATTGGGTAATTCTGGTTCCTACTCTACGACTATTACTCCTTTTTCGAAGTCGTCGGGTGATTGTCATTTTAAGAATAATATTAGTTCCAGGGCACAGGGTTTCTGGCCTTAGGCTAGTGGGGCTCAATTAGCTCCATCATATCCCCCTTGTAGATTTTATGGTCAGGTGTGTCATGGTATTTGTGAAGAGGGGAGGAACAAGTTCTTTAAATATGGTCAAATAGGTCATATGTAGAGGGATTGTCCTACTAGGGTTGCTTTTTGGGCCAATAAAATCCCCGTTGCTACTTCATCATATCCCGTACCAAAGGGTACTTCTTCTGTTTTTGGCTTTGACACTAGAAAAAATTGTCTATACGCTCTTGCCACCTACTAAAATTCTGAGGCATCCCTCAATGTTATTACTGGTATGCTCAAAATTTTCTTTCGCGATGTTATTTCCTACTTGATCTCAGGTCTACCCTCTCTTATGTGAACCCTCATGTGGCTGTTCATTTTGGTTTTGATCTTGAGTATATTATAGAACCTTTCTTTGTGTCCACCTTGATAGGTAACTCTGTTATGGCTACAAGGATTTATAGGAATTGTGTGGTGTTCGTCTATGGTAGGGAGACCTTGGTGGATCCGATAGAGTTGGATATGTTAGACTTTGATATGATTTTAGGGATGGATTGGTTGCATTCGTGCTATGCGTCTCTTGATTGTCGAACCCGAAGGGTCAGTTTCCACTATCCTAATGAGCTGGTAATTGAGTGGGAAGGTAGTTCCTTGTGCTAAAGGGAAGATTTATTTCATTTCTTAGAGCTTGAAAATTGATTTCCAAGGGGTGCCTCTACCATCTAGTGCATGCTAAGGATTCTAGATTCAAAGGTCCTTCTTTACAATTTGTCTTTGTGGTTTGTAAATTTTTAGAGGTGTTTCCTCATGATCTTCCTGGTGTGCCTCCCAATAGGGAAATTTATTTTGGGATTGATCTTCTTCCGGACACTCGTCCTATTTCTTTTCCTCCGTATACAATGGCATCGACTGATTTAAAAGAACTCAAGGAGTTGTTGAAAGGTCTTCTAGATAAGGGTTTATCCATCCTAGTATTTCTCCTTAGGGTGCTCCAGTACTATTCATGAGTAAGAAGGATTGATCCTTCAGATGTATATAGATTATCGCCTGTTGAATAAGGTGCTTGTGAAGAATAAGTATCCACTTCCTAGGATTGATGATCACTTTGATCAGCTTTAGGGTGCTAAGTACTTTTCCAAGATTGATCTTTGGTCGGGTTACCACCAGCTGAAGATTAGGGAAGTGGATATATTTAAGACTGCCTTTCGAACCCGGTATGGTAACTTTGAGTTTTTGGTGATGTCCTTTGGTTTGAGTAATGTCCTGATGACATTAATGGATATTATAAACTGGGTATTCCATCAGTTCTTGGATTTGCTCATAATTATATTTATTAATGACATTTTGGTGTATTCCAAGAGTGAGTTGGATCATGCCAATAACCTTTTCCTTATTTTATAAACCTTTAAAGATCAACGGTTGTATGCGAAATTCTCAAAGTGTGAGTTCTGGTAAAATACAGTGACCTATTCAGGTCATGTTGTTTCTAGTGAGGGGATCATAGTAGATCAACAGAAGTTGCAGTGTTTAAGAACTGGCCTAGACCTATGAATCCAACCGACACTCTGAGTTTCTTGGGTTTAGCCAATTATTATAGTTGGTTTGTAGAAAACTTCTCTTCTATTGTAGCCCCATTGACTAAGTTAACCCAGAAGAAGGTGAAGTTCTTTTGGTCGGATGCTTGTTAGGGTAGCTTTGAAAATTTAAAAGATAAGTTAACTTCGACTATGGTTCTGACTCCACCCGAGGGTAGCGATGGTATATTATTTATTGCGGTGCGTCCTGGGTGGGACTGGGTTATGTATTGATGCAGCCTGGCAAGGTGGTTGCATATATTCTAAGCACTGAAAGGTACATGAGAAGAACTATTCGACTCATGATTTGGAGTTGTTAGCTGGGATTTTTGCTTTGAAGATTTGGCATTACTATTTGTATGAGGTCCATGTTGACATCTTCTTGGACCATAAGAGTTTGCAATATATGTTCACCCAGGAAGAGATTAACCTCAGGTAGAGGAAATGGTTTGAGTTGCTCAAAAACTACGACATGTCTTTATAATCACCCAGATAAAGCTAACGTTGTTTCTGATGCTCTTACCAGGTTATCTATGGGAAGATTATCTAATGTGGATAAGGAGAAGCGAGAGTTAATGAAGGATATTCACTTTCTGGCTAATGTAGAGTTTGTTTCTTGGACTTTGAGGATGGTAGTGTGATTTTACTAGAGGTGGTAAAGTCATCTGTTGGTGCTAAGGTAAAGGAGAAACAGGTCTTAAACCCTATCTTGATATAGATCAAGGATGATGTGGGTCACCAAAAGGTAATGGCTTTAGAGATTATTGGTGATGGTATCTTGAAGTACCAAGGCAAGTTATGCGTTCCAGATATTGATGGGCCAAGAGAGAGGATTTTAGCGAAAGCTCATGTGTTGAGGTACACTGTTCATCCTGGTTCGACTAAGATGTATCATGACTGTAGAGAAATTTATTGGTGGAATAATTTGAAAAAGAATGTGGCCAATTTTATGGCTAAGTGTTTGATTTTTCAGCAAGTGAAGGTTGAGCACTTGAGGCCTGGTGGTTTGTCTCAAGAGATTGAATTGCCTGTGTGGAAATGGGAAGTGATTAATATGGATTTTGTTACTGGTCTTCCATATTTCTGTCATCAGTTTGATTCCATTTGGGTCATCTTGGATAAGATGACTAAGTCTGCTTACTACTTGCAAGTGAGGATTAGTTATTCGGTGGAGGATTACACTAAGCTCTTCATTGAGGAGATTGTGGTGCTCCAGTTTCCATCATATTCGATCAAGGTACTCAGTTCTCATATCACTTTTTCCATTTCTTTTAGCGAGGTTTGGTGACTAAGGTGAACCTTAACGCTATTTTCCACCCTTAGATAGATAGAGAAATAGAGAGGACGATATAAACCTTAGAGGCTATGCCGAGGTCTTATGTGATCGATGTTGGTAGTATTTGGGTTGACCATAGTTTTCTCATTGAGTTTGTATATAATAATCACTATCATTCTAGTATTAGTATGGCTCCGTTCAAGGCTTTGTATGGCAAGAGGTGTAGGTCTCCTATTGGGTGGTTCAAGGTTGGTGAGAAGAAGTTGTATGGTCCTGACTTGGTTCACCAAGATATGGAAAAGGTGAAGGTGATTCGGCATAGGCTTAAGACCGGCCAAAGTCTTTAAAGCCCTTACGTGGATGTAAGGAGAAGGTACTTGGATTTTTATATGGAAGTTTGGTGTTCTTGAAGGTGTCTCCCATGAATGAAGTGATGTAGTTTGGAAAGAAGGGGAAGCTCAGTCCCCAGTACATTGGTCATTTTTATATTTTAAGGCGAGTAGGCAAGGTGGCTTATAAAGAAATTGCCTTTGAGTTTTGGTTCCATTCATTTGGTCTTCCATGTGTCGATGTTAAAAAAGTGTGTAGGCAATCCTTCCTTGGTCATTCCTTTGAAAAGTATGGGTGTCTCAGATTCCTTGTCCTATGAGGAAGTTCCAATTGAGATCTTGGATCAGAAAGTTCGCAGGTTGTGAGCAAAGGTGGTGGCTTCAGTAAAGGTTCTATGGAGGAACCAAATTAGTGAAGAAACTACATGGGAAGTCAAAGAGGACACTATCTTGGATACGACTCGTGGTGACGAGTCGTAATGTGTCGTTACGAGTCATAGTGACCAATAGTCATTGGCGTCAATTTTTCAGTTTTTAAGTTGAGGGCACTTTAGATATTTTTCTCTTTTCTCTACTCAATAACCATGACCATAAAACACCCTTGGGGCATTCTTTCAACACTTTAACACATCAAAGACACTCTCTATTCTCTCTAAATTCAATCAAGCAAGATACTTAGGGTTTCCAAGAAGTAGGTCCTCTAAGGGCTTAAAGGTTGGATTCTCTCCATAAAACTTGGTGTTTAAGGCATATTACTCTTCCTTAATCCTCAATTTATGAAAATCATGTATTAGAATGGCTTTAATTGAATGGTTTTGAATGCGGGTTTTCAAAATGGGTGATGGGTTTTTAATGATTGTTGTTTATGTGATGTTTCATGTTTACATATGCATTTTTTTTGTTTTAAATAATGGTTTTGAAACCAATTGAGTCATGGGTATGGTGAATAAACTAGGAGATTGTGATTTCCCCAAATTTTGTGAATATTGATAATTGAATTGGTAATAACCCAACCCAATTTTGTGAAAGTGGTTTGAGTACAAATAAAATTGCATTGAACTAGTTTTGGAACAATTGCATGATATAAAGAGGTAATTGAAACATGATGGTTTGATTTAATGAACAAAGGGAGTTGTTCTCCTAAGATAATGTTATTGAATTATCATGTTGATGATACCTTGCACATGTAGTTGGTATGACGACACCAATAGTGTATGCCTTAATATGTATTATGGTTCAATGAATGAGGAATGTGTGATCAATATTTTAATGGGTCTTAAAAGAGGGTTGTGTAGGTAAGTTGTGAAAGTGGAGGTCCCGAGAGACCAATACAGAAAACTGCAGTCGAGTCCTCCTTATTATATGATTTGGAGGTTCGAGTCCCCCATATTATAATACATGATTGGATACTTAAGTCACCTTGGTATGCCAAGAGGTTCGAGTCCCCCATGGTGCATATATACATTCTCTGGTTAGTACGACTACACGCACGAGGCCCTTCTCGCTAGGGAAGAGTTGGACCCATATAGCCCGTGGGTTCCTTTTTATGACGGTTGAGCTACATAGTCCAGGATAAAGTTTTAAAGTGCATGCTAAGCCTTGTTTCCCTTTTCCAGCATATTATTTATGTATTTATCTGATGATGTTCACATGGTTTTGAATTGGATCTTGACTTGACATTACTTTATCCCCTATCTCTGAGTTATATGCTAGCGCTCAACCCACTAACCATCTTCGAACGCTGTATCCACATGCAATCTAGGCACAAGAGATACTTCAACTTTTCTTGCATAGTGATTACATGAATCATCTCAGTTCGTCGGTCGTGTGATGAAGTGGTGAGCTTCCATACTCCAAAAAACTTGGAAATTTCATTAGTTTTCATTTCATAAATCAGAATTGATAGTTCACATTATCCTTAAGATTGTCAGGGTTAGGGGCATATCACAACACTTTATTGATTTTGGTTTTGTTAGAAGGCTTTATGGATTAGTGTGGACGTAGATGATATTAGTAGGTTATTTTTGGATGGTTACCAATTATCGGTTAAACACATGTCTTAAATTCTTTGAGCTTATCTTATGTAATCTTATTATATGTTTGGAATTCATCTAATGTTAGGGGTATGGTATTCTGTTTGGCTAGGAGCAAGGGGGTAGTCTCCAGTCCTTGTTGGACCTGAGATACCCATCATGGCAAGGCACCGGTTCGGGTCATGCAATACACCCTCCTTGAACTCCACATAAAACACTATTACATCAAACTTTGGGTTATGGGTGACTTCATTCATTCCTAATTCACATATTTTCCTTCTTTTACCAAATTGGTTCACCCATCTTTTAAAAATATTTTTTTCTCATTCTTTCCCTTGTGTAATCTCATTCTTTTTTTTTTCTTTCGTTGGTCGCTTTATTTTTCTCATTCATTAGTCTTCCTTAATTAGCTTTTAGGTAATCATTTACAATACTGTGGCCCAAGATCACCTCTTCCAAGATTTACCACTCCCAACTTAGGTTTTTAGCCTTAAGTTGCATTTTTAAGTTTAAGGAGGGTAGGGTTCAAAAGAGGGATAAAGTTCAAATGGTTTAAGTTTTGTAATGCAGTTGGAAAGTAAAGGTCCAAAGCCTTAAAAAGGGAGACTAGGTGTAGTACCCCGTACTTTTTCCTAGCTAATTTTGTCCCAAGAATGCCTAGTATTATCTTTTAAATTGAATGATGACTATTCCATGAGGAATTTTCAAGATTTTCACTTTTTGTCATGTGGGAAATTCAATAAGCTTTTTATCGATATAAGATTCGCCCAAATCAGATAATCGGGTCAGAAGTTACGACTATTTTAAGTTTTCATCATAAAACACTACCATATTAGTCAATGGCGCGTCGTGCCACAAGAGGAAATAACATTTGGCAAATTTCAGTAGGGGTTCGCGATTATGGCACATTGAGCTAGGGCCCAAATTCAGAATTGTCCTTTTCCAGTGTCTTAGCGTGATTTTCTCTGCATCTTGCCAAAGTTCCAGGTCATAAAAGAACGGGTAATGTGATGGCTCCACGTCGCACCATCCCTTAGTTTTCCAATTGTCAAATTCCAGTGACATGATGCGATAGAGCCGTATCGCGCTAGGGGTTCAGTTCGGGAAAATTTTACAAAAATTAAATGACACATCCAGGGTTAAAAGGTTCAACTTCCCATCCCTATTTAAGCCTTTTAGCACATGATTCATCTACTTTTCATCCAAAATACACTCCTCTCTCACAAACTCCTCAAGAACGAGCTAGGGTTTTCATAGAAAATCCAATTCCAAGAAAGTTTTACTATCAATCTTCACGAAATCACGAACTAAGGTATGCGTAGTATTCATTCATAGACTCTTTTCATCCATGAAGCCCAAGAATCTCTTTTCTAAGTTTAAGTTTATCAATTTCTTTATGAATTTCATGTTGGGTTTGTTTTGTTTATGTTGAGAATGATCAATTGAATTCATATCCATGTTGGGTGATCTACTTTATGTGGAATTGATTTGTATAGATGTATATTCATGTGAAACTATGAATAAACCCCAGATGATGAAATTAGAGATGAATCATGATGATTAATTGTTGTATAATGTTGTCGACATGTTCTATGCCTACCATGTGTTTGATTAAATGCCTAGATGAAGGAACAATGCCCAACTAGTATGATATCATAAAATCCCCATGTATGTACAAGTTATACCTATCACATATTTTGATGGAATACTTCTATAAATGTATTATGGATTATGATGTTAGTTATATGTTCCAGTAAGTTATGCTTGATCAGTTTTCCTTCCATCGAGTCCTGGGGTACTTGTACCCAAAATATTAGCTGTGTGCCTAGAGCCATGTAATGTTTCCACGATACTCTCAATCACGCTATGAATCCTTAGACTTCAGACAGTTTTATGACTCAGGAAATCTCTATGATCTTATGAACTTATTCAGTTGTCAGATCTCAGTAATATTCCGTTAGCTAACGGAATTCAGTAACTCAGTCTATGTTCAGTTCAGTAAATTATGTTCAGTGTCTATTTAGATGGGAGTAGAAATTAGCACAGAGTGAACCCAGGGGTGTGATTCTTAGAAGAAATCCTTGCATTCTAGAACTATGTAGCCAGCATAGGTTGAGGCATCATAGCCTGCTATATGAGGGTAAATAAGGTAGCTTAGCCTGCTATATGAGGGTTCCCACCGTTGTCACTAGAGTTACCTGTTATATTAGGGTCACTTATATGTTGTCCTTACCAGTAGAGTGGTATTGATACCCTTCTAATTAGGGTGTATATTGGACCCCAATTAAGCTATAATACATCATTTGGGGCATGTCAGTTAGATGGCTACCTCCCACAGTCTCAGTAAAAGAACTCAGATAGTTCTTTAGAATTTAGTACTGTCAGATACAGTCTCTCATGTTATCAATTATATTCAGATTCAGTAATCATGTTATCACAGTATTAGTGTCAGTTGTTATGTCCCATTCATGTATTCTCACGCTCATGATAGTTAGTCTGTTATTATTATTGTTTATGCATATGAACCCCATGCATTTAGCCTACCTTACATGCATACTAGTACATTCGAAGTACTGATGCATTTTTACTATGGTGTATTATACCATCGATTCATAGACACGAGCTATAGATCACTAGTAGATTCCAGTTTCAGTAGTAAGAGTTAGAAGTGAGTACTTATCATTCGAGGACATGATCATTCCCTATTATCTCATTAATTAGTTTATTAGTTGGAGTTAGTTGGGGATATATCCCATCAGCTCCTTACTCAGACAGTTTAGTCAGTTAGAGGCTTTCTAGACTATCATATTTCAGACTTCAGTATGTTCAGTTTGTTTTGGGTATTCTATTACCCCACACAGATGTTATATCATTCAGATCATGTTCAGTGTTGAACCTTATGGCCTTTCAGTGCATGTTTCTGCATTATTATGTCATTTTATGCAGTATTCAGGTACAACTATTAGTCATGGGTTATGTTGTGGTCCTTTGGGGTCATTAGCATCGTGTATCATTCCGGGTATTAGATTTGAAGCATTAGAAACTTAGTATCAGAGTCTAAGGTTCAATAGAGTCCTAGGAAATCTGAAAGCCGCATCTTGTAGAGTCTTGTACATAGGTGTATTGCCCACCACATTTATGTACAGGAGGTTATAAGATGTTTTAGGAACAGTTTCTCCTCTTTTAGTATTCATGTCGTGCCAGTGAGCATAAGCTCAAGTCAATCTCTTAGTCTAATCCGTTCTCCCTTTCTTCTACAGAACATGCCTTCTAAAAGAAGAAACGGAAATCAGTCAGCCCCTCAGCCCGAAGATCCTTTGGGCGAACATGTTTCTCATGTAGAGTTCCAAGCTGCATTCACTACTCTTGTTAACTCAGTTTCTGCTCAGAATGAATGACTAGCTATCATTTCGGCCAATCCAATGGCCAATTCAGTTGCAGCCAGGATTCGGGATTTCACTCGAATGAATCCTCCATTCTTTCTCGGGTTTAAGATAGATGAGGATCATCAGGAATTCCTAGATCTGGTGTAGAAGGTGACAGACATCATAGGGGTGACTACTGTTGAGAGTGCTGAGCTAGCTGTATATCAGTTGCAGGATGTTGCTCACACTTGGTTCAAGTAGTGGAAGTCAGAGAGGGCAGATGATGTAGGGTCAGTTGAGTGGTAGGAGTTTGTTTCAGCATTCCTTGATAGATTCTTTCCCCTAGAGCTTAGAGAAGCTAAGGTGCTAGAATTTATCAACCTTAGGAAGGACAGTATGATAGTGAAACAGTATTCTCTTAAGTTTACTTAATTATTCAGATATTCCCCTTATGTGGTTGCAGATAGCAGGACAAGGCTGAGTAAGTTTGTTTCAGGGGTGAATGATAGTGTGGTTAATGAGTGCAGATCTGCCATGTTGAATAGTGGCATGACTTTAGCCAGGCTCATGAATCATGCTCAATAGATAGAGGAGCAAAATATTACACTAAGGGAGAAGCAGAATAAGAGAGCTAGGACAGGCAGCTTTAATTTTAGTCAGCCTACGTTAGAAGGAGGAAACCATTCTCATTTTCGTCCTAAGTCATCAGTTCCATCTCCTTCTACAGCCAGTGCTCCAGTTTCTAAGTTCAGAGAGTGTAACAAAGATAGAGCGCTAGGCTCTAAGTTCCAGGGTAGTGTTAGCAGTGCCTGCACCTATCCTCTTTGCCAGACTTGTGGCAAGCACCATTAGGGTATTTGTAGAGCTGGCAGTGGTATTCGTTTTGGATATGGAAAGATAGACCACAGAGTCAGAGACTATCCTCAACCAGGTCCTCAGGGTCAACAAAATCGCTCCTCAACTTAGTCCGATCACCCAAATTAGCAGGGTGCCAACTCTAGTGCTACTAATGGGCAACGCCCAAATAGTCTCTATGCTCTTCAGTCCTGACAAGATCAGGAAAATTCTCCTGATATGGTTACCGGTATATTACAGATCTTTTATGTGCATATTTTCGCTTTGCTAGATCTAGGAGCTTCTTTGTCTTTTGTCACTCGTTATATAGCAGTTGATTTCGGAGTCAGTCCTAAAATTCTAGTAGAGCCCTTTTTAGTCTCTACCCCAGTGGGTAAAACTATCATAGCCCAGTGTATATACAAGAACTGCCCGATTATGACATCTCAGAAAGTCACTTCAGCAGACTTAGTCGAATTAAAAATGATCGATTTTGGTGTCATTCTCGGCATGGATTGGCTTCATTCTTGCTATGCTACAATCTACTACAGAAACAGAATAGTCCAGTTTTAGTTCCCAAATAGACCTGTCCTTAAGTGGAAGGGTAGTGTAGCCGCTTTCAGGGGTCAACTTATTTCCTACCTCCGGCCAAGAAAAATGATATCTAAAGGATGTGTCTATCATCTTGTTCGAGTTAAGGACACTAGTTTTGAAACTCCCAGCCTTGAATCAGTTCCAGTTATAGGTGAATATTTAGATATCTTTCTGGAAGATCTTCCAGGAATTCCTCCTAAAAGGGAAATAGACTTCAGTATTGATCTTTTTTTAGATACTCAGCCTATCTCTATTCTGCCATATAGAATGGTACCAGCAGAACTCAGAGAATTGAAAGAACAATTGAAGGATATCTTAGATAAGGGATTCATCAGGGAGATCCAGTATTATTCGTACGCAAGAAAGACAATTCTCTTAGGATGTGTGTAGACTACCGTCAACTCAATAAGGTCATGGTTAAGAACTAGTATCCTCTTCCAGAATCGATGACTTGTTTGACCAACTTTAGGGTGCCAGATATTTCTCTAAGATATACCTCAGATTCAGCTATTATTAGCTCAGAGTCAGAGAATGTGACATTCTAAAAATAGCTTTTCGTACCTGGTATGGTCACTTCAAATTCCTAGTCATGTTATTTGGTCTTACCAATGACCCAGTTGCTTTTATGGACTTGATGAACCGTGTGTTCAAGTAGTACTTGGACATGTTCGTCATAGTCATTATAGATGATATTCTGGTTTATTCCCTCAGTGAGCGTGATAATGCAGACCATCCCAGAACAGTACTTCAGACTCTCAAAGATCATCAGCTATTCACCAAATTCAGTAAGTGTGAATTTTGTCTAAGTTCAGTAGAATTCCTTGGTTATATCATTTTCGGTGATGGTATTAAAGTTGATCCTCAAAAGACCAAAGCAGTAAGAAAATGGTCCAGACCTATCTCTCCATCAGATATTAGGAGTTTCTTGGATTTGGTTGGCTATTACCGATGATTTATTGAGGGATTTTCTTCTATTACATCCCCTAGTCTAGATTGTCTCAGAAGAAAGTCAAGTTTCAGTGGTCAGATCCTTACGAGAAGTATTTTCAGGAGTTGAAGACTAGACTTACCTCAGCTCTAATCTTAGCTCTACCAGATGGTTCAGATGGGTTTGTAGTGTATTATGATACATCCAGAGTAGGTTTGGGTTATGTCCTCGTATAGCATAGTAAGGTCATAGCCTACACCTCCAAACAGCTTAAAATTCATAAGAGAAATTATCTTACTCATGATCTTGAGTTAGCAGCCGTAGTATTTGGCTTGAAAATTCAGAGGCATTATCTCTACGGAGTTCATATAGATGTCTTCACAGATCATAAAAGTCTTCAGTATGTCTTTTCTCAAAAATATCTCAATCTTCATCAGAGAAGGCAGTTAAAGCTCTTGAAAGAATATAACATGAGTGTCCTTTATCTCCGAGCAAGGCCAACGTAGTGGACGATGCTCTCAGTAGACTATCCATGGGTAGTGTTTCTTATGTTGAGGACAGTAAGAAAAAGTTAGCTCAATAATTCCATCAGCTTGCCATACTAGGCGTTCGCTTAGTCGATACAGATGAGGGTGATATATGGGTTTAGGGTAGTTCAAAATCATCTCTAGTTTCCGAGGTAAAAGAAAAGCGAGAAAGAGATCCTAGCCTTATCAAGTTGAAAGAGTTAGTTTAGGATCAGAAAGTAGAGGTTTTCTCCCAAGGGGGATATAGTGTTCTGCATTGTCAGGGTCGTCTCTTTATTCCAGGTATAGATGACTTAAGGCAGCGAATTCTTACAGAAGAACATGGTGCGTGTTACTCTATTTATCCAGGGGCCACAAAGATGTACCGCGACTTGAGAGAAATCTATTGGTGGAGTAGGATGAAGAGAGACATTATAGAGTTTGTGGCTAAGTGCTCTACATGTCTGCAGGTTAAGATAGAGCTTCAGAAGCCTAGTGGGTCCATACAGGAGTTCAGTATTCCTACTTAGAAGTGAGAAGTTGTGAATATGGACTTCGTGATGGGTTTGCCTTGAACTCGTCATCAACATGATTCAGTTTGGGTCATTCTAGAGAGAATGAACAAATCAGCTCATTTTCTTCCAGTTTATACCTTTTATTCAGCCGAGGATTACGCCAAACTCTACATTAAGGAGTTGGTCAGATTGCACGGTGTTCTGTTGTCCATTATCTCAGACAGAGGTACCCAGTTCACCTCTCATTTCTGTAAAGCATTCCAAAAGGGTTTTGGTACCCATGTTCATCTTAGTATAACCTTTTGATCCTCAGATAGATGGTCAAGTAGAAAGGACTATTCAGATATTAGAAGATATTCTAAGGGCGTATGCAATCAATTTCAAGGGAAGTTGAGATGACCACTTACCTTTGATAGAGTTTGCATATAACAACAACTATCATTCCAGTATTCAGATGGCTCCATTTGAAGCTGTCTAGTAGGAGGTGTAGATCTCTAATTAGTTGGTTCAAAGTTAGTGAGGCTTCAGTTATAGGGCCAGACTTAGTATTTGACGCCTTAGAAAAAGTCCAGTTGATTAGAGAAATACTCCAGGCTGCTCAGAGACTATAGAAGTCTTATGCAGATGTTCGTAGAAAAGATCACGAATTCAAGATTGGTGACTATGTCTATCTAAAGATCTCTCCCATGAAGGGAGTGAAGCGGTTTGGTAAGAAAGGGAAACTCAGTCCTCGATATGTTGGTCCCTTTAAGATTCTTAGTCGATTTAGCAAGGTAGCATGAGCTCGAATTGCCTTCAGATCTAGCCTCAGTTCATCCAGTCTTTCATGTATCTTTGCTCAAGAAGTGAATAGGTGACCTATCAGTTGGAGTCCCTATTCAGAGCATTGGTGTTCAGAACACTCTCTTTTATAAAGAGATTCCAGTTTAAATCTTAGACTATTGGACTCGTAGATAGAGGAACAAAGAAGTCTCTCTAGTTAAAGTTCTTTGGCAAAATTAGTCCGTCGAGGGAGCTACTTGCGAAACAGAGGTAGACATGCGTACCAAGTATCTGCACCTCTTCTTCTCACACTCAGATCAAGCTCAAGGTAACAGTTCTTCTTAAGCTTACTCAGTTTCATGTTCAGTGTTCATCACAAACTTGGTATGCAATTTCATGCTCATGTTCCCATTGTAAACTTGGTATCAAGTACCATTGCATATTTAGTCATGCACTTACATATCAGTTCAGTTATGTAATTATGCATCAGACATGCATTCTCATTGTGAGAAACTTATTTCTTTAGAACACTCAGTCATGCACTCATGAAATAGTTACACATGCATCAGATATGCATGTTCAATATTATATGTTCATCTTGTCAGTCATGTCAGTAAAGAGATCATGTTCCAGTTATTCATGTTCAGTATGTACGTTAGTTGTCTTTTCTCCCCTCTCAGCTAGTCTTATTTGAGGACGAATGTTCTCAAGGGGGATATATTATAATACCCCGTACTTTTTCCTAGCTAATTTCATCCCAAGAATGCCTAGTATTAACTTCTATATTTAATGATGACTATTCCATGAGGAATTTTCAAGATTTTCACTTTTTGTCATGTGGAAAATTCAATAAGCTTTCCATCGATATAAGATTCGCCCAAATCCAATAATGGGTCAGAAGTTACGACTATTTCAAGTTCCCGTCGTAAAACAATGCCATATTAGTTAGTGGTGCACCACGCCACAGGATAAAATGGCATTCTTAAAATTCCATTAGGGTTTTGCGATTATGGCACATCGTGCCAGGGCCCAAATTCAGAATTGTCCTTTTCCAGGGTCTTTGCGCGATTTCCTCCGCGTCGTGCCAAAATTCCAGGTTGCAAAAGGAGGGGCAACACGATGGCTCCGCATCGTTCCATCCCTCAGTTTCCTAATTGTCAAATTCTAGTGACATGGCACGATAGCATCGTGTCGCGCTAGGGGTTCAGTTCAGGAAAAATTTATTAAAATTAAATGACGCGTCCTGGGTTAAAAGAGTCAACTTTCCACCCCTATTTAAGCCCTTTAACATGTGATTCAACTATTTTCACCCAAAATACACTCTCTTCTATCAAAAAAATCACATGAACAAGCTAGGGTTTTCATAGAAGATCCAATTCCAAGAAAGTTTCACCATCAATCTTCACGAAATCACAAACTAAGGTATGTGTAGTGTTCATTTATGGACTCCTTTCATCCATGAAGCCCAAGAATCTCTTTTCTAAGTTTAAGTTTATGGATTTCTTTATGAATTTCATGTTGGTTTTGTTTTATTTATGTTGAGAATGATCAATTGCATTCAAATCCATGTTGGGTGATCAACTTTATGTGGAATTGATTTGTATAGATGTATATTCATGTGAACCTATGAATAAACCCTATATGATGAAATTAGAGATGAATCATGATGATTAGTTGTTGTATAATGTTGTCTATATGTTCCATGCCTACCATGTGTTTGATTAAATGCCTAGATGAAGGAACAATGCCCAACTAGTATGATATCATAAAATCCCCAAGTATGTACTAGTGTTGCCTATCACATGTTTTGATGGAATGCTTCTATAAATGTATTATGGATTATGATGTTAGTTATATGTTCCAGTAATTTATGCTTGGTCAGTTTTCCTTCCATCAAGTCCTGGGGGTACTTGTACCTGAAATATCAGCTGTGTGCCTAGAGCCATGTCATGTTTCCACAATACTCTCAGTCAAGCTATGAATCCTTAGACTTCAGACAGTCTTATGACTCAGGAAATCTCTATGATCTTATGAATTTATTCAGTTGTTAAATATCAGTAATATTCCGTTAGCCAACGGAATTCAGTAACTCAGTCTATGTTCAGTTCAGTAAATTATGTTCAGTGTCTATTTAGATGGGAGTAAAAATTAGCATCGAGCGAACCCAAGAATGGGAACTCACCTATTATATGAGGGTGTGATTGTTAGAAGTAATCGCTGCGTTCCAAAACTATGTAGCCAGCAAAGGTTGAGGCATCATAGCCTGCTATATGAGGGTAGGTGAGGTGGCTTAGCTTGGTGGCTTAGCTTGGTGATAACGCTCAAACTACACCTCTCAATGAGAATATAAGTGATCATTGTCAATATAAAACCTAACTAGGTTGGGGTCGAATCCCACAGGAAATATGGTCTGAACGTAAGTCATTTGCAAATTAATTAACTGATAGTTGGATGTTTCCAGAAATGGGGGGTTTTTAGTGTAAGAAATTTTTGGATACGTTAGTTTCAGTGTTCATAATCAAGAGTTTATGAAAATTCAGAATTATGTTCACTAGGGATTTTGGTACTTGACAGATGCTACTAGTGGTTCAGGATTCTCACGGTAGGTAGGACAACAAATTATCTTTATTGGAGTTATGCTTAAATGTCTCTCGACCTACTTAAGCATTTAATTACCTAATCCTATTGGACTTAGGGAATTTATATTCACTGCTCAGATTTTACCTCAGGTTAACCAACCTTGTTACAACACTGATTATTAAATGGAGTATTTCCAAGTCCCTATTGATAATTCACTTCCTATTTTATTTGATTTCTTTCTCAAGCAAATCAAAGTAGGTTTTATCTATTATTTGCAAACAACAGACATTAATTAAAACCTCAGAATTATCAAGAAGTCCTACCACCTTTTGAATCCTGATCACTCAGTACCTTATCAAAACCTAACCCTAGATCCCTTAATTCAGGTTAAATGAATTTAGCCGCTCATGACGTAAAAATTAAAGCAGCTAGATGAATTCATGCTTTGAAAGATAAACTTACCACAAGATGAATAGAAAATAGAGATTCTCAGATTAAATCACAAAGGAAATCCCAAAATAATGAATATAATATCTTTAAAGTAATTGCTTTCTCTAGCCAAAAGTAGAGAGAGAAAATATCAAAGTATATTTCTCCAAACTCAATTTGTCGAATTCCCCAAAAAACCCTAAAAAAAAGCTTTAAATAATTCCCCCTAATTATGGATACAAAATAATAGAATTCAGAAATCCCTCAGATTAGGTGACGATATTTATGATAGCCTATCAGGAGGCTGACGGCTTATCACAAATATCGTCAGCTCCTTCTTCAGTTTTGGCTCTTCCTGTTTAAGGATGACGATAAACTTGGCAACTTATCAACTTCGTGATGGCCTATCAAAAAATGTCATCAAAGCTCTGCTATAGTTCTCCTGTACTGCCTCAGGTTGACAACATTCTTGTCAGCTTATCAAACCCTTGATGACTTATCACAAAATGTGTTCACATCTTTTAACTTTGGCCAATTCTTTGTTTACTACAGACGATGAACTTGATAACTTATGACAGGGTTGACAACTTATCACAAATATTGTCAGCCACCCTTGTCTTCAAATTTTAACTTATTTGCTTCCATTCTTGTTGGTTCTCTATCATATCAGCTTAAACTGCAAAATCAAATATAAACCAATCAAAAACGACAAAAGTTGCTTAATACTTTGCAATTATTCTTAGTTAAAAGCCTCAAATGTGTTAGCATTAGCTCACAGATCACCTGCTATATGAGGGTTCCCACCGTTCTCACTAGAGTTACCTGTTATATTAGGGTCACTCACGTGTCGTCCTTACCAGTAGCATGGTATTGATACCCTTCCAATTAGGGCATAAATTGGACCCCAATTCAGCTATAATGTATCATTTAGGGCATGTTGGTTAGATGACTACCTCCCACAGTCTTAGTATCAGTCTCTGTAAAAGAACTCAGATAGTTCTTCAGAATTCAGGACTGTCAGATATAGTCAACTCATATACAGAATGGAACTTAGATAGTTCTATCAGATTTAGGACTGTCAGATACAGTCACTCATGTTATCAGTTATATTCATATTCAGTAATCATATTATCACAGTTTTAGTGTCAGTTGTCATGTCCCATGCATATATTATCACGCTCGTGATAGTTAGTCAGTTATTATTATTGCTCATGCATATGAACCCCATGCATTCAGCCTACCTCACATGCATACCAGTACATTCAAAGTATTGACACATTTGTGCAATAGTGTCTTAAACTATAGGTTCAGACACACGAGCTCCAGATTAGCAGTAGATTCCAGTTTCAACAGTCAAAGTTAGAAGAGAGTCCTCATCATTCGAGGACATAATTATTCCCTATTATCTCATTAATTAGTTTATTAGTTGGAGTTAGTTAGGGACATGTCCCATCAGCTCCTTACTCAGACAGTTTAGTCAGTTAGAGACTTTCTAGACTATCATGTTTCAGACTTCAGTATGTTCAGTTTGTTTTGGGTATTCTATTACCCCACACAGATGTTAATCATTCAGATCATGTTCAGTATTGAACCTTATGGCCTTTCAGTGCATGTTTCCACATTATTATGTCATTTTATGCAGTATACTGGTACAGATATCAGTCATGGGTTAGCTTATGGTTCTCGTGTTCATGATCACCGTATAACATTTTGGGTATTTGATTTGTGGGCGTTACATTAGGGTTTCCATACTATCACGGGTAGGATTTTTAGGCTAAAGTGGTTTTCCATGATTACAAACAAGGCCTAAGATCATTTCTCCAACCATGTGTAATTAAGATTAGCTTTGAAAGATCAACAGGGCAAGTTCTAGATAACACAAGTACGCATGAGGATCAATCAACTAAGCTCACTGCATATGGCATGCAAACTTTTCTCAGAGGGTCAATTTCATCCCCTATTTAAGGCAAAAGGAGTTAATTAGCACACACTACCTACTAAAGAATTTGGATTCACAAAAAAAGGCAAAGTGTTGTTACAAAATCATTCACGTCCATGCCCTTGATTTTTACAAAAAAATTGGAATGGAGAGGGGGGTGCTTGCTTTACATTTCACCCCACAAGATTTACTATTGTTGGCACTAAATCAAGTTTTTATCTTACATTTGGGCTCTCCCAAGGGAAAATCACATGGTTATGGCTACTCAGACTTCACCATAGTAATAATGGCAATCCCAAATCTATAATGCCTCGGGTACTCAAACTTCCTCTGTATTTTTAGCTTAAAGTCCCAGCACGACAATTTTCGCATAAGAATGTTATCACTCAATCTATCATAGAGAAAGGCTCGTCCAACACCATATTACAAGAGGAATAAAAACTAGAAATGAAAGACAAAAGTGATCAATCCACCAATCATAGACACCATTAGAATGCTGAATATTACAGCCCAAATCAAATAATCCAAATAAATCAAAAGTAAATCGTCCAAATAAAATATAAAGAGTCCAAATAGGTATCTAAATAGTATAGACCCAGGAATCAAATTTGCAATAAATACAAAGACAAGCACCCCCAACTAAAGAGCTTATAGTGTCCTCATTACATACCACGAAAGCCTACAAAGAGTTTATGGGGCTCCCTGAAACCACATCAAGTGTTGCCATCCCTTGAAGTCTCCTCATCGTCATCATTAGACTTTGGTTCATTATCATCTATCCATAGCGTTGAGACCTCATCATCAGAATTTTCTCTCGACGAATAAAGCTTATCTCTAGGCTTTAAAATTTTTCCCAAAACCTTCACCCCTTTCCACACGCGAGTGAAAAAATTATTATTTTTTCTCCCTTCTCATCATCCTATCATGGCAATCGCATATCTCCTAATGTGACCGCACCAAGGAATTGTAGGTCCGGTCAAGCTTGTAAATGGTGGGCCCTTGCTCTTTTTGATTCGCCAGGAACCTCTCATAGTCAGTATTTGCAACAAAGAGTGGCGAGAAGTGGACGACTCTCCTAGCATTATGGGTAATCTAGATACAAGCTCATTAACCACTCGCATCTCACTCGAGAGCTCCTCGAATGGCTTAGATGTGGATGACCTACAAGAGTTAATATCATCATCCACTGACTTGCCCAAGTCAATTTTCCTCTTTTTGCCTTTTCAAAGAGCACCCTCACCATGTATCTTCGATGGGTAAATTGGAATCTTTGGGGATATCCAGGTGTACCAGGGTACTCCTCAACTTTGGCCATTTTACACAACTCTATGATTAAAGATGAAGACATGAACACTAAGCCATCTCAGTTCTTGTAGTGTTTAATCTCTGAAAGTACAAATCGACCAACATTCAAGTGAATGTTGTACAAGAGGTAGGCTACCATCTAAGCTTGCATAATAAATACATATGTCATATTGGTGGATGGAGAAACACAACTACAAATGATAATCAACCAAATCCGAGACTCAATCATGAAATCATTTAAAGATATCCCCATTTTTGTGGCAGCCTATGGGACTTCTCTTCCTGGGCACAGGTTTTCAACCAAATAGCTTCCCAAAGCACAGTCTTTGGCCTGATAATCTCCTATGTCAACATCTAGAAGACCATATACATCATTGATCTATTCAGCTCCAAAATGAAATCCTTGATCCAAATCCTCATAACTGGGCCAGAGAGACACTACATTGAGATTTGTGTAGAATTCCCTAACCCAATGCTCATTGGCCTGATACAGATCTGGGGTGAATCACCTCCGCCCAGTGGCTACTAGTCTTTCATGAAAGTTTGGGAGCTTCTCTGGTATGTTAAGATATGCCCTACTCAGGGAACAACTTCCTTCTGGCAAGGTCCTCATAGTAAATTATCTGACCTTCGGGGGGCCATGAATCGAATCTGATCATAATCAACAATCTTCAGCTAAAAATACCTTAAAGCAACACAAAGCATTAACAATCAATATCAACACAAAGCATTAACAATCAATATCATCATGTAAAAAAAATTCTATGTGACTTAGCAAAGCCAAAGAAATAGTTCCTAGGTAAAATTTGGGGTTCACATGAGAGTTCATGATTTTGGATAGGCCTGTCAGTCAGGCCTCACATATAGAAATCGCAGTTTACTAGGATCATGATTGCAACACTTGAAAGGTCTATTAGACAAGCCTCAAGTCTCGCAATCGCGAGTTATTGGATCACAGTTATAGTCTAGCGACCGCAATCATGATACCTGAAGTTGCATAATAAATGATCCCGACCTAAGTAGGCAATTTTTCTACCAATTTGTGTTCATAACAAGTAAATGACCGTAAAAACATGAAATTCCTAAACATTCAATCATGCCCTTAAAGCAATGAAAAACTATCAAGAAACTCATTTGGGAATTTTACCAAACACTTGGTGTGCACCTATTTTTCATCCTAAATTTGAACAATTTTGGGTACTCAAGACTTCTCCAATGCTGTGCACACCACAACAACAGCCACAACACCAAACAATATCAACTTAGACACCAATTAAGCACATGATTCATAGATTCTGGCCATTGTCCTAAACATGTATTCTAAGTCCCACTTTGAACATTAAAGAAGATATTAAAAGCACATACCGAATGCTTCGATGAACAAGAGGATGCCTAACACTTCAGTATCGATTATAATAATGAAAACTTAAAGATTTTTGGATATTTAAAGGGAGGTGAATGTGGAAACCATTTTGAAGTGATAGTTTTATTTTAAAATTATCCAAATTACGATAAGGTGTGGATCAAAATCCTGGTCAACATTACGCGATTGTGAAACCCGAGGCTCCATTTGGGCAAACCAAGTCTCAGGATCGTGATCACAATCTAAGTGTCGCGATCACGACACCTAATACAAGGTTTAAATCCCTTGTTTTCAGCCATCCCACCTCTAACTCAATTACACTTCACCTATGATCTTTTATTTTTGAAAATGCACCTTTAGAGTGTCACAATTATATGGATTAATCAAAAATAAACACACAAACTACTCTAATAATTAAAATGAAAAGGATACGAGCCAAATTCATGGCAATGATGGGTTGACTCCCATCTAGCGCCTAATTTAATGTTGTGGCACAACGTCCATCTATCATCAAGTTGGATCCTTAGGTTAAGGTAATCCAAGATCCATTTCCTCATCCACAACATCAATCACAGACACCACTTATAACTTTATTTGTTACTTTTAAATTTGCACACACGAAAAGGGACTTCATTATTATGTACCCAGAATTTCTTCTCTCCACTTTTTATATCAACTAGAGCTTTTTGGTTGGTAAGAATGGTCTCCTAAGTATGATTGGTATCTCATGATCGATTTCATAATCAAGGACTATAAAATCCACTGAGAGTATGAACCAATCAACCTTAACCAGCATATTATGTAATATTCCCATTGGTTTTTTAATTGAACGGTCCACAATCAAGAGTCTCATCGAGGATGGTGTAGGAGCACCAAACCTTAGACTTTGATAAACAATATATGGAATCAAGTTGATACTAGCCCCAATATCACACAATTCCTTTTAAAATTTGTGCGTCTCGATGGTGCAAGGGATTGTAAATGCACCTGAGTCTTTCTTTTTATCCACCATGGAATTTAGCATAATATAACTACAACTATAAGTCCCCTCAATAGTTTCACAATACACAAGTTGCTTTTTTGACATCAAGTTCTTCATTGAGTTAGCATACCCCAAAATCAAGTATTAGTCGAGTGGATAATTTTTCAACTACCGAAATAGATGACACACTTGACCCCCAACATAGCAAAGTATCCAAGCTTAGGTAGGAAAGAGTAGTGTGATACAATAGTTCCTTTTATCGATTCTCTTATGCTATGATCTACTGAATATTTAGATTCTATTCAGCTTTAAAGTATGTAACCATGACTACCTTATCAATGCTTAGTGTGCTATTATTTCATATGGGTGCTATGCAGTTCCTGACAATAGACTACCGAGCTTTAGTAGTGAAGCTCACTGTGTGTTTGTAAATAGTTGTGCGATTTACCTATTTTCCTCCTTGCTTAGCTTCCACAATGTGGTCTATCAGCCACTTGTAGTGCATATGGTTATCATTAGGGCTTAACATCTTCACTTTCCTCAAAGTTAACATCCAGTTATCATACTCTATAGTCTTAGCTGGTGGCTCAAAATCATCACTAAATAGGGCTTTGAAATAGCCTTTACTGAAGAATCAATAACTTTTCCCCTTACTAGCACCACATCATGTTTGAGTTGCTTCCTTATATCATTCTCCTTATCAAAATGAGTTATCTTCTTAAACATTACTGCATAGTTGACATAAAACCATCTCTCTAACTCAACCCCAGAGTTTCCCACCTGTTTGTCATCCACCTCGACATATACATCTCAAATACCCATTTTAATAGTGCCCTTGGTAGAATGTGGGGCTCTTCTTGGATGCTTTACTTTTGGTTCCTCTTATTGTTAAGGGATAAATCATTAATATACTATTTTGTAGGACTTTAGAATATCCTATTACTTTAATTTCCCCCTCTTTTAGGTGGATTATCGATAACAACTCCCTCGAAAGATTCCAGATTAGTACCTCCAAAACCACCTAGAGTCTCTTCTTCCTCAGAGAAACATATCTTATCATCACCTTTCCTAGTCTCTAACTCACTCTTATTTGGATTTTCAACTTGTCCTCTATCTTTAGATTGGGGATGTAAATAGGCATGATCACAGACACCCTTACTATGCATATCGGGGTGTTATCCTAAGAGGATTTTGATCTAGTGGTCTGAGGCTCATGTTGATTATTGTCACTAATTTCTAAGTATTCAACCACTAAACCACTAAACCCTTATAATTCAATCTTCGAGATTGAACATGTCTTTGGTTGCCCTTTTCATAGATATGTCTGCAATACCCCATACTTCTACCTAGCTTGAAATCATCCTAAGTATGTTAGAAACTTATTTTGAAAGATAAATCCACTTTTATATATGTGGAATTTGTAAGATTTTCACTTTTTGTCATGTGGGAAATTGAATTAGCTTTCCAGCGATACCAATTTCATCCAAATCCGATTCGGGGTAGAAAGTTATAGCCGTTTTATAGAAAGCAGTCAAAACTGCCCAGGTGAGACGATGAGGGCTGACAGACCATCGAGATAGTGATGGACCGTTGCCCAAACCGTCACAGTAGAGGTAGTGAGACCACCTTCTACCTAAGGGCGATGGCTCAGGCTGACGGACCATCGAGCTAGTGATGGACCATCACCCAAGCCGTCGCAGCAGAGGCAGTAATCCTCTATTCTGCCCAGGTGTGATGGTCAGGACCGACAGGCCATCGACCCAGTGATGGACCGTCGTACCCACCGTTTCATAGTTTGCTTAGTTATTTTAAAGTCATTTTTAAAAGGTTAGTTGGGTCTTTTCTACCTGTTTTAACCTTTAATTATATCAGACCACGGCTCATAAGTTTATTATCCATCTATAACATCAAATTAGGGTTTTCTCTTAAAGATAATCCCCAAGAAAAAAGATCCAAATCTTCTTTAAGAAACTAAGAGATTCAAGTTCTTCAAGTCCAAGAACTTTAAGAAAACTCACAACCTAGGTATGTCATGTGTTGATTCATGGGTCCCTTTCACCCATGAAGCTCAAGAATCTCTTTTCAAAATCTAAGATTTGTGTATTTATGAATGTTCATGATTTAAATTGAATTAAAATTCATGTTCATGATGTTGTGGGGTTTTGATTCATGCTTGAAATTACATATTCCAATGATTGATCCTAGGATGTGATGATTTGCATAATAATCATGATAAACCCTTAAATTTATACGTTGATTGGTGTATCCATGATTATTAGATGTGTTGATGATTGTATAACCAAAGCATGCTCCCCATATGTTCGATTAAATACCTATGGGAAGGAAAAGTGCCATACTAGTATGATAATATGAAATCCCCATTTATGTACAAGTTTATACATGTCAAGTGTTTAATGAAATGTCTTAGTCAATGAGTTATGGATATATGTGTGGCCATTGTGGTGCTTTAGAACTTGTAATTCATGAATTCTCTAACTTATTGTATTATGGATTGTGATGTTGGTCATGTATTCAAGAAATTCATACTTTGTCAGTTTTATGCTTTTGAGTCTTGGGGGTACTTGTACCCGAAAATTAGCTGTGTGCCTATAGCCAGTTTCATGTTTTCAAGAAACTATAAGTTGAGCCATGTTCATAGAAATTTAATAAGTTATATGACTCAGAAAAACTAAATAAACTCAGTAATCTCAGAAACCTCAGAAATTCAGTAATCTCAGTAGTATTCCGTCAGTCAATAAAACTTTGTTAACTCAGTCCAGTCAGTTCAGTTAATCATGTTCAGTGTCTATCCAGATGGGAGTAAAAATTAGCACCGATCAAACCAAAGGATGGGAACCCACCTGTTATATAAGGGTGTGATTCTTATAAGCAATCCTTGTGTTCCAGAACTATGTAACCATCATAGGTTGAGACATCACAGCCTATTATATGAGGGAAAATAAGGTGGCTTAACCTGTTATAGGAGGGTTCCCACCATTCTCACTAGAGTTACCTGTTAATGAGGGTTACTCACAGATTGTCCTTACTAGTGGCATAGTATTGACAACCTTCCAACTGGGGTTATAGATTAGACCCCAACTCAGCCATAATGGCGTATTAGGGATATGTCAGTTAGATGACTACTTCCCATAGTTTCAATATAGAATCAGGACTATCAGATACAGTCATTCAGTTTCAGTAATAGAACTCAGATAGTTCTATAGTATTTAGGACTGTCAGATACAGTCAACTCAAAATAGTATAGAACTCAGCTAGTTCCATCAGAAACTAGATTGTTAGATACAGTCGCTTAGTATTAGTTATTTTAGATACACAGTTATCAGTATCTTATGTTAACAGTACTCAAATTTAGTAATTAGTTATCACAAACTCAGTTACAGTTATTATGTATTCATGTATGTATTCTCACGCTTATGTTATTCAGTCAGTTAGTATAGTTCATGCATGTTAATCCTTTTGCATTTAGCCTACCTCATATGCATACCAGTATATTTAAACGTACTGACGTATTTGCGCCATGGTGTTTTATACCATAGGTTCAGAAGCACGAGCTCTGGAGCATCAGTATCATTCCAGTCTCAACAGTCAAAGTTAGCAGTGAGTCCTTATACTTCGAGGACATGAATGTTACTTTATTATCTTGTTAATTAATTTGTTTTAATTGTTAGAGTTAGTTGGGGGCATATCCCATCAACTCCTTATTCAGATAGTTCAGTCAGTTAGAGGCTTTTCAAACTAGCATGTTCAAATAGTTATTTTAGTTGGTTTGGATATTTCATACCCCTCCAGATGTTATGTTTTATCAGTTATGTTATAGTTTTAAACCTTATGGCCTTTCAGCCTTTATTTCTGTATTTATATAGTATATTATGCAGTGTTTAAGTACAAATATCAGTTATGGGTTAGCTTGTGGTCCTTTGGGGTCATGAGCACCGTATAACATTTTGAGTACCAGATTTGGGCCATTACAAACTTGGTATGAAAGCCAGGTTCAATAGAGTCTTAGGAAGTTTGAAAGTCGTATCTAGTAGTGTCTTATACATGGGGTGTGTTGCGTGCCACATTTATGTGCAGGAGGCTATAAGATGTTTTAGGAATAGTTTCCCTTCTTTCAATTTTCATGTGGTGCTAGTGAGTATAATCTCAAGTTAATTTCTCAGTTTAATCCGTTTCTCCCTTTCTTCTACAAAACATGCCTCCAAAAAGAAGAAATGGGAATTAACTAGCCCCTCAGCCCAAAGATCCTTTGGGCGAACATGTTTCTCATGCAGAGTTCAGAGCTGTATTCACTACTCTTGCTTAGTCAATTGCTACTTAGAATGAATGACCGGCTATTATTCTGGCTAACATAGTAGCCAATTCAGCTGCAGCTAGGATTTAAGAGTTCACTTGAATGAATCTTCCATCTTTTCTCGGGTCTAAGTTATATGAGGACCATCAGTAATTCATTGATCTAGTTCAGAAGGTTATAGATATCATGAGGGTTACTTCTAGTAAGAGTGTGGAGCTAGCTATATATCAGTTACAGGATTTTACTCATACTTGGTACAAATAGTGGAAGTTAGAGAGGGCTATAGATGCAGGGCCTATTGAGTGGGAGGAGTTTGTTACTGCATTCTTAGATAGATTGTTTCCGCTAGAGCAAAGAGAAGCAAAAGTATTAGAATTTATCAACCTCAGGCAGGGAAATATGACAGTGAAAGAGTATTCTCTTAAGTTTACTCAATTAGCCAGATATGCTCCTCATGTGGTTGCAGATAGCAGGGCTAAGATGAGTAAGTTTGTTTCTGGGGTGAATGGTAGTGTTGTCAATAAGTGCAGGTCCATAATGTTGAATAGTGATATGAACATAGCCAGGCTTATGACTCATGCTTAGCAAATAGAAGAGCAAAAGATTAAGATGAGGGAGAAGCATAATAAGAGAGCAAGGACAAGTAGTTTTAACTTTGCTCAGCCCAAATAAGAAGGAGGAAAGCGTTCTCAGTTTCATCTTAAGTTAGCATTTCCGACTCCTTGTTCAGCTAGTGCTCTAGCTCCAAAGTTTAGTGATGGTAATAAAGATAGAGTGCCAGACTCTAAGTCTCACGACAGTGTTAGCAGTGCCCACACCTATCCTTTTTGCCAGACTTATGGCAAGTACCATCTGGGTATTTGTAGAGCTGACAGTGGTATTTATTTTGGATGTGGCAAGCTAGGCCACAGAGTTAGAGACTGTCCTCAGCCAGGTCCTTAGAGTTAGCAAAACTATTCCTCAGCTCAGTTCGGTCGCCCAAACTAGTAAGGTGCCACCTACAGCACTACTAGTGGGCAGCGCCCAAATAAACTTTATGCTCTCCAGTCCCAGTAAGATTAGGAAAATTCTCCTGATATGGTTACTGGTACGTTATAGATCTTTCATATGCATGTTTACGCTTTTCTAGATCCGAGCTTCCTTGTCTTTTGTTACTCCCTATATAACAGTTGATTTCGGAGTCAGTCCCAAAATTCTAGTAGAGACCTTCTTAATCTCTACCCCAGTGGGTAAAACCATCTTAGCCCAGTGGGTATACAGGAACTGCCCAGTTATGATATTTTAGAAAGTCACTTCAGCAGACTTAGTCGAATTAGAGTTGACTGATTTTGATGTCATTCTCAACATGGATTGGCTTTATTCCTGCTATCCCATAATTGACTGCAAAAGAAAAATAGTTTAGTTCTAATTTCCAAATAAACCTGTCCTAGATTGGAGGGGTAGTACTTCAATGTTTAGAGGTCAGCTTGTTTCCTACCGTTGGGCACAGAAAATGATATCTAAAGGATGTGTCTATCATCTTGTTTGAGTTAAGGAAACTATTTTTGAAACTCCCAGTCTTGAACCAGTCCTAGTCGTAAATGAATATTCAGATATCTTTCCTGAAGATCTTCTAGGAATTCCTCCCGAAAGGGAAATAGACTTCAGATACTCTGCCTATATCTATTCTACCATACAAAATGGCACCAGCAGAACTCAGAGAATTGAAAGAGAAGGATATCCTAGATAAGGGATTCATCATACCCAGTGTGTCCCCATGGGGCACACCAGTCTTATTCGTGCGCAAAAAAGATGGTTCTCTTAGAATGTGCATTGATTTCCTTCAGCTCAATAAAGTCACGGTTAAGAACAAGTACCCACTTCCCAGAATTGATGACTTGTTTGACCAACTTCAGGGTGCCATCTATTTCTCTAAGATAAACCTCAAATTCAGAGAATGTAACATTCCCAAAATATCTTTCTGTACTCGATATGGTCACTTTGAATTCTTAGTTATGACCTTTGGTCTTACCAATTCCCCAGTAACTTTCATGGAATTAATGAACCAGGTGTTGAAGTAGTACTTGGACATGTTCAGACCATCTCAGAATCGTACTTCACACTCTTAGAGATCATCAGATGTTCGCTAAATTTAGAAAGTTTGAATTTTAGATAAGTTCAGTAGCATTTCTTGGTCATATCATTTATGGTGATGGAATTAGGGTTGATCTTCAAAAGACCAAAGAAATAAGAAACTAGCCCAGACCTGTCTCTCTATTTGATATCAGGATTTTCTTGGGTTTGGCTGGCTATTCCAGATGGTTTGTTAAGGGATTTTCTTCTATTGAATACCCTATGTCTGGATTGACTTAGAAGAAAGTCAAGTTTTAGTGGTTAGATCCTTGCGAGAAGAGTTTTTAGGAGTTGATGACTTGACTCACCTCAGCTCCAGTCTTAGCTCTTCCAGATGGTCCATATGGGTTTGTAGTGTATTGTGATGCATCCAGAGTAGGTTTGGATTGTGTCCTTATGTAGCATGGTATGGTCATAGACTGCGCTTCTAGACAACTTAAACCCCATGAGAAGAATTATCCTACTCATGATCTTGAGTTATCTGTCGTAGTATTTGCCTTGAAGATTTGGAGGCATTATGTATATAAAGTTCATGTAGATATGTTCACAAATCATAAGATCCTTCAGTATGTCTTTTCTCTGAACGATATCAATCTTTATCAGAGAAGGTGGTTAGAGCTCTTGAAAGATTACAACAGGAGTGTCCCTTATCATCTGGTCAAGGCCAATATAGTGGCCGACACTCTCAGTAGACTATCTATGGGTAGTGTTTCTATTGGTAAGGACATTAAGAAGAAGTTATCTTAGGAAATCCATCAGCTTTCCAGACTAGGAATTTCCATAGTCGATTCAGAGGAGGGTAACATATGGGTTCAGAGTAGTCTAAAATCATCTCTAGTTTTTGAGGTGAAAGAAAAGGAAGATAGAGACCCCATCTTTTTCAAGTTAAAAGAGTCAGTCAAGGATCCAAAAGTACAGATTTTCTCCCAAGGGGGAGATGGTGTATTGCATTGTCAGGGTCGTCTGTGTGCTCCAGGTGTAGATAACTTTAGGCTGCAAATTCTTATAGAAACGTATGGTGCACGCTTCTTTATTCATCCAGGGGACATAAAGATGTACTGCAACTTGCGAGAAATCTATTAGTGGAGTGGGATGAAGAGAGATGTTGCAGAGTTTGTGGCTAAGTGCTCTACATTTAAGCAGGTTAAGATAAATCATCAAAAACCTAGTAGGTCCATGCAGGAGTTCAGTATTCCTACTTGGAAGCGGGAAGAAGTAAACATAGACTTCATGATGGGTTTTTCTAGTACTCGTCGCTAGTATGATTCAGTTTGGGTCATTATATATAGAATGACCAAATCAGCTTATTTCTTTCTAGTCCATACCTCTTATTCAGCTGAGGATTACACCAAACTCTACATCATAGAGTTGGTAAGATTTTACGGTGTTCCATTATCTATTATCTCAGGCAGAGGTACCCAGTTCACCTCTTATTTCTGGAAAGCATTCAAAAAGGGTCATAGTACCCAAGTTTATCTTAGTACAACCTTTCATCCTCAGACAGATGGTTAACCAGAAGGGACTATTCAGACTTTAGAAGATATGCTAAGGGCGAGTACAATTGATTTTAAGGGTAGTTGGGATGACCACTTGCCTTTGATTGAGTTTGCATACAGCAAAAACTATCATTCTAGTATTTAGATGGCTCCATTTGAAACTCTCTATTGTAGGAGATATAGATCTCTAATTGGTTGGTTCGAAGTTAGTGAGGCCTCAGTAATAGGGCTTGACTTAGTATTCAACGCTTTAGAGAAAGTCTAGTTGATCAGAGAAAGACTCTAGGCTGCTCAAGTCAACAGAAGTCTTATGCAGACGTGCACAGAAAGACTCACTCATTCTTATTTCAGGATGAATGTTCTCAAGGGGGATATATTGTAATACCCCATACTTCTACCTAGCTTAAAATTGTCCCAACTATGTTAGAAACTTACTTTGAAAGATGAATCACCTTTTATATACATGAAATTCTTAAGATTCAATTTTTTTTCATGTGGGAAATTGAATTAGCTTTCCAATGATACCAATTTCGTCCATATCCAGTATCAGGGTAGAAAGTTATGGCCATTTTATAGAAAGCATTCAAAACTACCCAAATGCGATGATGACGGCCGACGGACCGTCGAGTTAGCGATGGACCTTCGCCAAAACCATCATAGTGAAGGTAGTGAGACCACCTTCTGCCTTAGGGTGATGGCTCAGGCCGATGGACTGTTGAGCTGGCCACAGACCGTCACCCAAGCCATCACAGTAGAGGTAGTGAACCCCTAATCTGCCTAGGTGCGACGATCAGGACTGATGGACAATCGGCCCAATGATGGACCTCGCACCCACCATCACATAGTTCATTCAGTAATTTTAAATTCATTTTTAAAAGGGTAATTAGGTCTTTTCCACCCATTTTAACCCCTATGTATATCAGACCAAGGCTCATAAGTTCATTATCCATCTACAGCATCAAATTAGGGTTTTCTCTTAAAGATAATCCCCAAGAAACAAGATCCAAATCTTATTCAAGAAACTAAGAGATTCAATTTCTTAAAGTCCAAGAACTTCAAGAAAACTCACAACCCAGGTATGTCATGTGTTGATTCATGGGTCCTTTTCACCCATGAAACTCAAGAATCTCTTTTCAAAATCCAAGATTTGGGTATTTATGAATGTTCATTATTTAAATTGAATTGAAATTCATGTTCATGATGTTGTGGGGTTTTGATTCATGTTTGAAATTACATATTCCAATAATTGACCCTAGGATGTGATAATTTGCATAGTAATCATGATAAACCCTTAAATTTATACGTTGATTGGAGTATCCATGATTATTCGATGTGTTGATGATTGTATAACCAAAGCATGCTCCCCATGTGTTTGATTAAGTGTATATGGGAAGGAAAAGTGCCATACTAGTATGATAATATGAAATCCCCATTTATGTACAAGTTTATGCATGTCAAGTGTTTGATGAAATGTCTTAGTCAATGATTTATAGATATATGTGTGGCCAGTGTGGTGCTTTAGAACTTGTACTTCATGAATTCTCCAACTTATTTATTATGGATTGTGATGTTGGTCATGTATTCAAGAAAGTCATGCTTTGTCAATTTCATGCTATTGAGTCCTGGGGGTACTTGTACCCAACAATTAGATATGCGCCTAGAGCCAGTGTCATGTCTTCAAGATACTCTCAGTCAGCCATGTTTATAGAAATTCAGTCAGTTATATGACTCGGGAAAACTCAGTAAACTCATTAATGTTGGGAACCTCAGAAATTCAGTAATCTCAGTAATATTTCATCAGTCAACAAAACTTAATTAACTCAGTCTAGTCAGTTCAGGTAATCATGTTCAGTGTCTATCCATATAGATGTAAAAATTAGCACCGAGCAAACCCAAGGATGGGAATCCGCCTATTATATAAGGGTCTGATTCTTAGAAGCAATCCTTATGTTTGAGAACTACATAGTCAGTGTAGGTTGAGACATCATAGCCTATTATATGAGGGAAGATGAGGTGGCTTAACCTATTATATAAGGGTTCCCACCATTCTTACTAGAGTTAACTGTTATATGGGGGTTACTCATAGATTGTCCATACCAGTGGCACGGTATTGACACCCTTCCAATTGGGGTTACAGATTGGATCCCAACTAAGCTATAATGATGTATTTGGGGCATATTGGTTAGATGACTACTTCCCACAGTTTCAGTATAGAATCAGGACTATCAGATACAGTCATTCAGTCTCAGTAATAAGAGTTAGATAGTTTTGCAGTATTCAGGACTGTCAGATATAGTTAACTTAGAACAATACAAAACTCAACTAGTTCCATTAGAAACTAAACTGTCAGATACAGTCGCTTAGTATTAGTTATTTTTGTTACACAGTTATCAATATCTCATGTTATCAATACTCAGATTCAGTAATCATGTTGTCGCAAAATCAGTTATAGTTATTATGTATTTATGCATGTATTCTCACGCTTATGTTATTTAGTCTGTTAGTATAGTCATGCATGTGAAACCTTTTGCATTCAGCCTACCTCACATGCATACCAGTACATTCAAACTTACTGAAGCATTTACGCTATTGTGTTTTATACCATATCAGAAGCATGAGCTCCAGAGCATCAGTAACATTCCAGTCTCAGCAATCAGAGTTAGTAGTGAGTCCTCATCCTTCGAGGACATGACCATTACTTTATTATCTCATTAATTAATTTATTTCAATTATTGGGGACATATCCCATCAACTCCTTATTTAGACAGTTCAGTCAGTTAGAGGCTTTTTAGACTAGCATGTTCAGATATTTATTTTAGTTGTTTTGGGTATTTCATACTACTCCAGATGTTATGTTTTATCAGTTATGTTACAGTTTTAAACCTTATGACCTTTTAGCCTTTATTTCTATATTTATATAGTATATTATGCAGTGTTCAGATACAGATATTAGTCATGGGTTAGCTTGTGGTCCTTCGGGGTCATGAGCACCGTGTAGCATTTCAGGTACCAGATTTGGGGCGTTACAATGTCCTTGCATAAAGACTCCTCCAACTTCTTCTTATTAAACTTTAGTTCCATATTACCTGTAACAAAGATTGTTAGTCTTGGAATAAAACGTAAATTAGGTACTTAGTATTTAGTACAAATGAGATATTGCACAATTGTGGTAGAATGGACGATCATAATTTTGGTCATAGGAAGCCCCTTCCAAAAGCTTCCTAGGGGTTTGTCACATCAAATAACTACTACTTATGATTGTAAAGACGAAAATTGTAGATATATATCATCTGATGAACTCTTGAAACCTTACAATTTGGCATCCACAATGATCTAACATATTATTGTACATGGGAATTATGATTGTCGGTTGTGTTAGGGAGTGTGCAATGACATTTAACAGTTTAAATTTAACCTAAATTGAAAATTAAGGGGTACTCATACTTCTTTTATTTTAACCCATTCAACATAATTATTTCACTTTCTATTAATTTTGACTACTATACTCCCTTTAAACTAATTGGCACTTTTCTTTGCACTCTAAAAGGTATATACTGCTCATCCTTTCTTTACTCTTAATCAGAATTCATAATTTTAAAGCTTTATAAAGTAACTTACTATTTTGTGAGTGTAATTTCTTCAAATGTGAAAAGAGTTCAAGAGCTTGAGGAAGTAGTCACTTGGGAGTAGTCAAATTAGCAAGATTCTAGGTTAGAATTGAGTATTTTTGCCTTTTTATTGCTTCTTTGATCATGTTTGTGAAGTGAAAGTTGAGTTTGAATGGTGAATAGATCGTATTAGGTAAAGGGTATAAGTATTTAGGGATTTAAAATGAGTTGAGTCAAAGAGAAATTTAAAATTTACAATAGGACCCAACATACGGCTCATATCTATGATTATAGAATCATACCACAATTATGGTATGTCCTTATACCAAAAGGGTGAAGAAAACCTAATGGGAACCCACAAACCTTAAGGACGATCAATGTATGTAACAACAATCATTTCTTAAAATCGTACGTTCCATCACCTGAATGTTGATTCGAAGGAGTTAAGTTAGATGGTAGATTCCACAATAACGCTATCTTGGTACAATTATGAATGCTCAATCCAAGGGCCAACTCCTAAAAATCAATTCTCTAGACCTCATGCAGATGACAAAACCTATACTTGTTTGAACTTAAAGTGATCGTACAATTCCTTTGTAGGTTATATTTTGCTCTAGTTCCTTAACTTCTTTTTTCCAATATCCTTGTTTAGGTAGCACACATTACCCTATAAATAAAATAAGTTCAAGAACTTTGGGTTACCTCCCAAGAAATGCTTGATTTAACATCATGGTGCAACATGATGTGGTTAGGTTGTCTACTTAAACATCACCAACTTACCCATGGGTTTTCTATCATGAGGAACCTGATTTAACATCACAACATGACTCGGGTGTGCCTAATTACTCAACCACCATATAGATCTACATCAAATACCACCTTTACCCTTTTAATATCACTAAGATAACATTTCATTATTCACTTTGAACTTCTGATTCTCACTATTTTCAATCTCAATTGCACCATACGGAAACACTATAACCACTATATACCATCCTCTCTTTTTTGACTTCAACTTGCAAGGTAACAAACTAAAATCCCCTTGACTTTGGTCTTTTTATATTTCCTAAGCTTTAGGCTCTCTACCCTTCTTGCGACTCACCATACTAGTTGTATGGTATGGTTATTAGTTTGGAAACCCTAGTCATAAGTTAACGAGTGTGTTTTTGGCCAAGTTTTATCTTGGTTATGAGAGACTCTTCATGAGTCATACGAACATGTGACTAGTGGTTAGGGTCTAATCATATGTTGTCCAGTGTCCAAGCCCTTGGTTTTATGTGTTGGTCATGACTAGACCATACTAGTCGTACGGTCTAGTGACGAGTGGGACTAGGAAGTCATAAGTTGGATAGTGCATGGTGCCCAATTCTCTATCTTGGTGATGACTCCATAGTACGATTCCAAAGTTTTGGTGATGAGTCAATTCTTGACTCGTGACGAAAGTCAAAATTTTTACAGCTTTATGTTGGGGGTTCTTTGGACATTTCCCACCCAAGCCTTTAAAACCTCACATCTTATAACATCTTTTGGTCATTCATTATACCCTTTACAAGATCAAAACTCTCTCTAAACTCTCTTTGAAACCTTTCAAGAAAGATTAGGCTAGGGTTTTTTCAAAGTGGTCATCTAAGGGCTTAAGGATCAAAAATTCTTTTCGTGAATCTTCATAACTCAGGCATATGACACTTCCCTCATTTTTTGTTCACTAAAATCATATGTTTAGAGCATTGTTCATGAGTCATTAATGGTGGTTTTTAAAACCATAGTTGAGGGTTTGAATGTATAATGTTGATTATTGTTTTCTTATGGCTTAAATTATGAGTACACATGTTTTGAGAATGGTTTTGCACATGTGGGTACATAGGAATTGTGGTTTAACAAATGGATCATATTTAACCATAAATTTGTTGTTTTTTGGCTTTAATAATGGTATACCCTTAACCTATTTGTGAAGTTTTTAATCAGAATGATCTTATCATAAGTTTAAATTTTGTTTTGAACTAATGATTGGCATAAGAATGTCAAAGAAGGATGAATGGCTTTGTAACGGTATCGATGAACATAAATTGAATTGAATTGTATTTTAACTAAGGCATTGGCCTAAGAATGATATTGATTGGTAAATGGCTTTATTAAGGCCTTGTTGGCCATAAATTGATTTGAAATACCGAATGGGTTTGAGTCCTTACAATGTTGAATTGAATTGACGTCTTTGTTTAGACAATGGGTTTGAGTCCCAAGATGATTAATAATGGTAATGACATATTGTACACTTATAAGTGGGGTTGGTATGATGATACCAATGGGATGCTTTTGGTAAGTAATTGGATTAATGGTCATGTATGGGTAATGAATGCTTTAATTGAGCTTTAAAGTAGGATGTGTAGCTGGGCCGTGAAAGTGGAGTCTAAAGGACTAACACTGGAAACAGTGCTAACCGGTAAGGGTTTCTATATGACCGGGAGGTTCTAGTCCCCTAAATGAATATATGAATGGGAGGTTCTAGTCCCCATATTGTTTACATTGGTGCTTAAGTCATCTTGATTATGCCGGGAGGTTCGAGTCCCCCATATTGGCATATACGTATATGGATATTTTCTGGTTTATGTGGCTACATGCACTAAGGCCCTTCTAGCTAGAGCAGATATGGACCCATATATCCCGTGGGAGCCTTGTTATATGACGGTTAAGCTACACAAGCCAGTTTAAGTTTTTCAAAGTTCATGCTAAGACTTGTTCCCTACCCCAGCATATGGTATTATACATACGTATCTTTAATTTATATGATATTATGCATTGAAGGTTGTATTGGTTTTGAACTATGATTAATGTATTCTTTTATTCATCCATCCTTGAGTGATAAGCTAGCGCTTCAACCACTAACCATCTCTGGATGCTGTATCCCCATGCAATGCAGGTACCCGAACTTTTTCTACTTTTCCTACATAGTGATCAGGTGCTCAAGTTAGTTCATAAGTTGACATATAAATGGTGAGTGTTGCGCCCAAGAGCATACACAAGTGTACATGGTCTCACCAAGTAATAATGTGGCCCTTTAGAAGCTATGTATTGATCCCCCATGGACTTGTTTTAACAACTGTCAAATTTTAGTTTATAGTTAAGATTAACAATTAAGATTAAATTGATGTGAAAGTAACAAATAGATTTTGTTGAGTTATAAACTAAAATTAAAGTATATAATGCAATAATGTGAATTTCTTGGACAATCAATAAGGATAAGCCCAGGGTTAAGGATCTACGAACAATCATACTAAGCTAATGAACTTGATTGGTTAGATTACTTATCTTGGCTGTTGATTCACAGGGTTGATATTATGATCATGGTTTGTAGAGCCTCTAATCACCTATCTAACTTAGACCCACAACTACATCGTTGAGTGGGGATGTGAGAACTAAGATAAACAAATTTATATTTATTCCCGCAGTGAACAAAATAGGTCATGTAGGTATATCTCTATCATACATGCAAATTACAACTTCCTTCTGTAGAAGCTTATAATACTACTCTATTTACCACCACGTTCTATCCTCTTATTTCCCCCCCTCCCGAGCTCTAAAATATGAAAATGGATGTATTCTAAGGGTTGAAAATTCTTAAAGTAGTTATAACAAGGATAAATAAACAATGAAAACATAATCAATTCAACGCAATAGTAATCATGTTCTTGGCCTTAACCCCAAAAGTAGGATTTTAGCCACTCATGGACATAGTCATAATCACCATAGATGAATACAATATAAAATCAAAAAGTAAAAAAAATTAAAGAAATAAAAACGCTATTTGAAGTGTTTTCCAGTCCCTCTCCAAGTTTCAAAGCTGTCCAAGGTGTATAACATCAAGTTCAAGTGTCCTATTTATAGGAGGACAGTTTGGTAGTTTTGTAGGCTAGGTCCGCATCGCCCCATCTATTCCATGTACTAGGGTGTGAGAAGCAGACACATCATGGTGAAACAATGGAAAGTCATCTTTTAAGACATATCCATGTATGTGAAGCCCCTTTCATAGGTTGGACCAAGGTCCGCGACGCCCCATGCATTCACAACCTCAATTTGGCTCCTTAATTTGTTTCATGCATTTGTCCTTCTATCCTAAGACTTAGGTGTTGTTTCCACTTGATTTCCATCCTGTAAATCATATATATCTCATCATAATAATCTCACCAAATGTTCTATAACATCAAACACCACTTATTATAGCTCAAAACAACATAATATCAAGGACAACAAACTAGAAACTTAAGCTAAGAACTAGTTTTGCCCTTTTTGATCTTTAACTTGGTTTGGACTCTAGGATTTATCAAATTGAATATTGAACTCTAAAAACAAGTTTTTCCACACTTAATTACACAATAATAACTTAAGAAACTCATTACACTCACTAGAGTTCATCGATATCAACTAGAACAACACCTGGCTCAAGCTAGTAACACTAGTTTTCTCATTTGAACTCTAAATGATCAATTTGAATCCAAACTTGTTTGGAAATCACCTTAAACATTGTAATTAAGTACTTTTACACTTAGATGATCAATTATATCATTATTTAGTCCTTAATTATACCAGAATTCCTCAAAATATATCTAAATAAGTCCGGATAACAACTCTGAGATGCATAAATCCACCTCAGATCATCACCCCACACTTAAAGCCTTGTTTGTCCTGGAACAACTCTATACTCTAAGACTCATAATTAGTCGTGACTCCGCACTTCTACTACAATAAAGCCACTCAAGCTAGTACTATAATTACTACACTGAATGCAAGTTTCTACATAAAGCATGTTATACACACAATTGAAAGCTCAAGAATACTACTCCAAAATATCCTAGCTTCAAGAATTGACTCACTAAGTTGGAAAACTCATTCATATTTCTCAATCAAAGACATCATACCAATCACCCAACTATCACCAAAAATGTGACCTCACGATAAGAGAGTTACCCATAATCACTCACATAGATGAAGTTCATTACAACAGGAGTATAAGAATCGAATTGCGATTACTCTTACAAAGAACTCACAAGTTACACACGATGAACCATAGGCTTTGCCTTAGTGTAGTACCCCTCTAATACCAGAATGATAAAGCTCAGGATTAAGTAGGTCTCTAAGGGTTTAATGTAGGCTAAGGGAGAGGTAGGAACTATTTTGGCAAAGAATAGTGACTATCTTGCCTAAGCAATTTAATACATCAAATTATAAAATTAAGACCAATCTCTAACAACTAACTTTCACCTCTTCTATCTACGCACATCTTTTATTTTAATCCACCTCATTAAGCTCAATCGCTTACAATATGGAAGGTATTATTTCCTATATATCTCTTATTCAATTTCTAAAAAATTCTTGATTATTTTCATTACACAACTCCCAACCAAATCACACTTAATTTTCAACACCAAGAGCTATTATTTGGGGCTTTAATTTCACCTTTTCCCTACTTAAATTCCAACTCCGTAACTTAATTAATTTTTAACTAAAGTGCTTAAGAGCTTTGGATCAAATTATGGTCAATTAAAGAAGGGAATAGAGGCTACATATGAGGCTTTCAAAGAAAATAAGCTAAAGGCTCAATGGGGTTAACTAAGATCATGCACAAGGGTAGGTAAAAAAAAGGGTATAAACATGGCTATTAAAGAAATGTCTATATCATCTTCTAAACCCACACTTTTTATTTAGTTTTCCACATACACAAGGCAAGATTCTAGACATTATATGCATTAAAGAATACACAAAACCTCACACACGCGTGGCACATGCTCAACTCAAGTAGGATCATTATAGACTCTTAACCAAACAATCACATGAATTTAACATTAAGCTAACAAGTACAAGAGTTATAAACTAGAGCCTAGGTGTCTCAAAAGTATTAATTCACACAATCAACATGCTCTTTATATTTAAAAACCACTTGAATCATGCAATCACACATAGCTCCAACAAGAAAAATAATTTTTTTTAAAATTACTCCTAAAAATGGGAATTTCCCCACCCCACACTTAAAAATCTACTTTGTCCCTAAAGTGTACTTAGAATTAGATATAGAAATATTCTTTAAGGCCTATAGGCCTAGATAGTAGAATTTTTATACATTAAGAAGGTCTAAGGACCCACACCTAGTCTTCGCCATACCCCTTAGCTCAAGTTTTCTAGTACTTAGACTTCCCATCGGCCTATGACTCACAAAAACAAAAAATAGTGAAGTAAAAACTAAAAAATACTGAAAATAAAACCTACCTTAACTTGGGTTGCCTCCCAAGCAACGCCTAATTTAGTGTCACAGAATGACCCACATCATACTTCGCTATTTTCCTTCACCCTCTTCCTCCTACTTGGAGGACATCTTTCTTATTCATTTCTTACCTCTTGAGTGTGAACTCTTAAGGTCAACAAATCTCTCACAATAGCCTTTTCAGGATCATCAATCTTCATCTGTTTGGGTTGGGGTATTTGTGGCTCAGGCAGCTCAATGAGGAAGTCTAAAGAGGTCTTTAGTGAAATAAAATACGCCACCCCACACTTATCCCCCTTCAATCACTGTAAACATGCAAAAATCTTTGTGGTTGAATAGTGTGTTGAGTGGTTTGTAAACTTTGAAAGCCGTCTGTTCATCATTCAGCCTCATCATGACTGTGCCCTCTCTTACATCTATTAAGGCTGCTCTCATCGCCAAGAATGGACGTCCCAAAATGATCGGTACTTTTTCATCTTCCTAAAAATCTAAAACAATAAATAAGTCAGATTAATAAACTCACAAACCTTGATGAGAACATCCTCTATGATTCCTTCAGGATGGGCTAGGGCCCGATGTGCCAATTGGAGTATCATAGAGCTCGGTAACGGCTTCCGCAAGTCTAAAGTGTTGAAAAAAATAGGGGCATCAAGTTGATACTTTTCCTAAATCACTAAGTGCATGGACTACCTCACTGTTTCCAATTTGAATGGGGAGAGTGAAAATCCTAGGGCTTTTGAGCTTTTTGGGCATCTTATGCATCACCACAGAACTACACTTCTTAGTGAGTGCTACTGTCTTGAAATTATGTAGCTTAACTTTCTTAGTGATCACATCCTTCAAGTATTTAGCATACTTGGGCATTCCTTGCAAGACATCTAAAAACGGAAGATTATTGTGAAGCTTTTTGAATGTTTCAAAGAACTTCTTGAAGAATGCATCATCCTTTGCTTTTCTAAGCCTCTGTGGGAAAGGTTTGGTGGTCTCTCCTTCACCTGTTTAGTAACTTTTGTTTTTGAGTTCTCAGACTTTCTCAAATTTTCAGCAACTTTGTCATCTACCTGTTAAGGAACCAACTTCGCATTTACCTTCTTAGTTATCTTTGGAGGTTATCCATTGATCACTTTACCATTATTCAAAGTGATTTCTATTAATTTTTTAGGGGATTTAGTGTCACTTGTCAAACCACCTTGAGGTCTAGCATTTTGGGCCTGCTGCATTTTCCCAAATTGGTATTCCAAATTTTTTTGCAATATTTGCTAATTGTTTAGTTCAACAGTCATTTGTTCTTGGGTGGACATGGTCTTCTTTAGCACGTCCTCTATGTTTCTTGCTAGCGTGTTTTCTTGCTGCTACTGTTAGTTGTTCCATAATTGAATTGGTGGCTGAGTTTGCCACTTTGGATTGTATGCGTTTCCATAATTCAACCTCTGAGCATTGTCCGCAAACATCACTAACTCAGGATTTGCAGCACACATAGCTGCAAAATTACAACTATTGCCACAAACCTCACACCAGCATATGGTCTGCTGCACTGCATTTACTTGAGCCGTAGTTTGATTCACACTCAACTTGGTTAGTTAGATCATTATCTAATTTTGCATGGCTGAGGGCTGAGAGCTGAGTGGCCAATATATAGTATTGTCAACTTCAACCATGCCTGTAGCCTTTTTATTGACCTTATTAAGGTATCACTATTCTAATCTAAATTTCCTTGAGCAATTCAATTCAGCATGGTGTATATCTCATCATACATCAACTCCAATGCTTGACCACCTACAGCTGAATCTAGCAAAATTTTTGTGTTGTGATCAAGTACCTCAACAAAAGTGTGAGCTAGTACCTTATTGGACTACTGATGATATGGAAAATCCTGAAGAAGAGTTTTTAACTACTCCAAGCATGATATAGGTTCTTATCTGGACTCTGTTTGAAGCTCACAATCTCATTGTGAAGTCTCACAGTCTTACTAAATAGAAATAATCGGATGAGAAACTTTTAGGATAAGTCATTTCCTATTGTGATTGAACTTGTCAGCTAAGCGTTGAACTACTTCTTTGCTTCCTCCAATAGTGAAAAGGGGAAAAGTGTTAGCCTCACATAGTCAATTGATACACCCATATGGATGAATATGTCACTAATCTCCAAGAAGTTCTGCAAGTGGACTTGTGGATCTTTATGTGAAAGCCCCATAAACTGTCCACTATTGATCAAAAGTTGCACCATGTTCTATTTCAGCTCAAAGTTACCTCCAGTAGCTGGCTTTTGAAAAACGGAGGTCAAATTCATCGTAAGTGGGATTTCCACTTCACGAACTATCCTGCACGCTAGATTTTCTTCATCCATGGGAGTAGGATTATCTTATTCATCTTGAATTTATGGGACATAGTAGAGAAGGATTGCTTCTCTCCTTCACCATCGGAAGCATTGCTCGGGTTTGAGGTCTGGTTCAATCGATTCACTATCCCTTGCCAGCTTACTAACCTGTTAACCTATTTTTTGTAAATTCAACACCAAGACCAAGTGTAAAGCACCAAAGAAATCTAAAAAGTAAAATTAAAACTAAAATAGTTTCCAAATTACAAGTCCTCGATAATGACGTCAAAAACTTACTGCGCCCAAGCACACACGTAAGTGTACGTGGTCTCACCAAGTAGTAAAGTGGCCATTTAGAATTCAAATATCGATCCCACAGGAACTTTCTTTTCACAACTATTGAATTTTAGTTAAAATTTAAGTTTAAATTGATGTTAAATTAACCAATAGATTTTGTGGAGTTGTAAACTAAAATTAAAGTAAACAATACAATAAAGTAAATATCTTGGACAATCAATAAGGAGAAGCTTAGGGTTAAGGCTCTGTGTATAATCATACTAAGCTATTAAACTTCATTGGTTAGACTAGTTATCTTGTTTGTTGATTTACGGGGTTGATATTATAATCATGGTTTGTCGAACCTCTAATCACTTATCTAACTTAGACCCAAAACTATATCATTGAGCGAGGATGTGAGAACTAAGATAAACCCATTTATATTTCATCCTATAGTGAACCAAATTGGTGATATAGGTATATCTCTATCATACATGCAAATTACAACTGCCTTCTATATAAGCTTATAATCCTACTCTATTTACCCCTATGTTTTATCTTCTTATTCCCCCTCTCGAGCTAATAAAGACGACAATGGATGTATTCTAAGGGTCGCAAATCCTTAAAATAGTTATAAAAAGGATACCAAAACAACCAAATATGATAGGGATTCAAAACCTAATAAATTCAACTCAATAGTAATTATGTTCTTGGCCTTAATCCCGAAAATGGGGCTTTTAGCCACTCATGGACATAGTCATAATCACCATAGATGAATACAAGATAAAAGCTATAAATAAGATAAAGTAAAGAAATAAAACCCTATTTTAAGTGTTTTCCATCCCCTCTCCAAGTTTCAAAACCGTCCAAGGTGTATAACATTAAGTTCAAGTGTCCTATTTATAGGAGGACAATTTGGCCCCTTTTGTAGACTAGGTCCGCGTTACCCCATCTATTCCATGGACTAGGGTGTGAGACGCATCCTCATAATTGTGACACACTGTGAATTAATCTTTTAATATATATCCATGTCCTTTATGCCCCTTGTATATCATGTATCAAGGTCCACGATGTCCCATGCATTCACAACCACAATTTGACTCCTAAACTTGTTTTATGAACTTGTCCTTCCATCCCAAGCCTTGTGGTGTTTTTTTGAACATGATTTATATCTTGTAAATCATCCATATATCATCATAATCATCTCACCAAGAGTCCCATATCATCAAAAATCACGTATTAGAGCTCAAAACTACAAAATATCAAGGGCAATGATCTAGAAACTTAAGCTAATAGCTAGTTTTGCCCTTTTTGATCCTTAACTTGGTTTAGACTCTAGGATTGATACAATTGAATCATGAACACTAAAAAATTTTTTTTCCATACATAATTGCACAATAATAACCTTAGTAACTTGTTACAATAACTAGAGTTCATCGTGAAAAACTAGAACAACACCTGGCTCAAGCTAGTAATACTAGTTTTCTTGTTTGAACTCAAATGATCAATTTGAATCCAATTTTATTTGGAAAACAACTTAAATATTGAAATTAAGTACTTTAAAACTTATATGCTAAATTATATTAATATTCACTAATTAATTACACAAGAATTCTACAAAGAAAAGCTGAATAAGTCCGGATAACAACTCTAAGATGCATAAATCCACCTCAGATCAGTGAGCTTCCATACTTCAGAAGGATTTGTTTCTTGGTCCTTATTTCCTGTTCCGTATACCTTTGTTATACTTTATTTTGGCTACTGTTGGGGGCATCTCCCCACATTTTATTGATTTTGGTTTTGTAGAGGCTTTGTTGGATTACTGTGGACTTGAGTGGTTTGGTTGGATTTTTTGGTGATGGACGGTTGTCCATTTATTGATTGTTGGTATAGATATATTATGAACTATCATTAGCTTTTTTATGCACTATATTGTTATATGCTTGGGATTCATCCGACCCTTGAGGTTTTTTTTGTTGGTCTGATTAAGTAAAGGGGATGGTCTTCGGTCCACATGGGACTTTAGAAACCCATCATAGCTAGGCCGAGGTTTGGTTCGTGACAAAGGTGGTATCGTATACCTAGTTAATTGTTAATTGGGTATCTAAAAATACTTTTTAAGAAGAGTATCTTATATGGGTGTGTAGCACACCATACTTATAGGAGAGAGGCTACGAGATATTTAGGAATGTTTCCCTTTCTTGTTATTTTTTTTGAGCTGTAGAGTCTAAGTTCTTGGATTTTTGTAATTCCTATTTTCTTGCCTTTTTAGATAATGACTCTTAGACAATATGAAACTCATTGAAAATCCTCTATTCCACTTAAGGACACTATTGATGGGACACACCCTACTTATAGGGTTCAGGCTCGGTCTAGGGGTCTAGTTCCTGATTGTCCTCCTGGAGTTCCACCAGTTCCCTCTAGTCTTTTTTGAGCACCTTAAGCTAATATGATGAACATTGTGTTTCAGCAGTCTATTTATATGTTGGCTCAGTTGGTAGATTCTCAGTCCTAGTGTAGAACTGCATCTTCTATGGCCATAAGGGTTGGCCAATTCATGAGGTTGAATCCTGTAACTTTTGCTGGTGTTAAGGTTGAGGAAGATCCTTAAGCTTTTATTGATAAGATAGAGAAGATCATTTGGATTAAGCATGATTGAGATATTGAAGGTGTGGAGTTTGGGGCCTATCAATTGAAGGATGTGGCAAACCAATGGTATGAGGAGTGGGAATTATCAAGGAGAGATGATGCTAACTCTACACTATGGGATTACTTCTCTAGTGCCTTTTTGGACCGCTTCTTTCTTTAGAAGTTGAGAGAGACAATAGTGGAAGAATTTGTCAATTTGAGACAAGGTAGGATGTCGGTCAAAAGAGTATGCCTTGAAATTCCATTAGTTATCTAGGGATGCTCCTGAGTTGGTGTCTAGCATGAGCACTAAAATGCATATGTTTGCTACTGGGTTGTCCCATGAGTTGATTATGGAGAGTAAGGATGCCTTATTGAATAAGGACATGGATATTTATCATTTTGTGGTGTATATAAAGCAGGTTAAGGAAGAAAACAAGAAGCAGGTTGAAACTGATGAGAGGTACAGTAAGAAGTTTAGATTTTCTTATCAGGGTGGAGGCCGACAGTGGAGTGGTGGGATGGGGAAAAGTGGAAAAGAAGTGGAGGAGTTTTGGTTCCTTCTTTATGACTAAAACTCACCCGAAGTCATTGGGTGATCATTTTTGTCAGCACGATGGAGGGTATAGGGAAAAGGGTGCCCAATCTCAGAATGGTGGGGATCAGTCCGCTCTATCATATCCTTCTTGTAGATTTTGTGGACAGCTATACCATGGATAATGTGAGAAGGGTAGAAATCAATGTTTTAATTATGGTCATATTGGCCATATGCTGTGTTATTGTCCTTCTAGGGTTACTTTTGAGGCCAATAAGGTTCTCGTTTTATCTTTATCAGCTCCGATAACAAAGAATGCTGCTTTTGCTTCTAGTACTAACACTGGCCAAAATCATTTATATGCCCCTGCTTCTCGTCAGGACTCTGAGGCATCTCCCATTGTTGTTATTGGTATGTTGAAACTTTTTTCCCGTGATGTGTACTGTTTAATTGATTGAGGGTCCACTCTCTATTATGTGACCCTGTTTGTAGTTGTGCATTTTGATTTTGGTCCTGAGTGTATTTCTGATCCTTTTAGTGGGTTGTCACGACTCAAGGCTACTCCCTGGTCATGACAATGGTTCTTATGACAATAAGTGGCCAAAATATAACTCATGAGCTGGTACCTGCTATGAGCACTAAACAAGATTGTAACATAATACACTTGTAGAAGATAAGCTAATAAGATACCATAAATTTGGATACTGAAATATGAATAAAAATATGTCTGAAATATCTGATAACCACTGATAACACTGAAATGCCTGACAGTCTGACTAACTGATTGTCTGAAAGCCTCTAAACATCAAGAGGAGCTGATGGGACAGACCCCCAACTAACTCTAACTAACTGAACATATAAAAATACTGAAGTAATTGAAATAAGCAAATTATGTCCTCGATGGATGAGGACTCACCATTATTGCTGTTAAGTAGCGCTGAATTATCTAAGAGAATTCGGGAAACTGTGCGACCAAACCTATGTTTTAAGATAATATAGCATAAAGAAAAGTATGCGGTCGGCACTTTGAATATACTGGTATATGAGATGAGGACTGGCTAATATGGATGAAGTAACAGAGCATAAATACATGAACATGTAACATCTAAGAATGCGTGACCAAGTATAAACATGTTTTTGAGATCCTGTAATCTGAAAGACTGAAAGCTGTATAACTGAATAACTGAAAATCTGTACACTTGCTCAAGCAAACCTAAACTGAATACACTGATTGTTGTACTGAGATTTTGGGAGGTATTATGTAACCGACATGCCCCAATCTGAGCTAATTGGGGTCCAACCTGTAACCCCAGTTTGAAGGGTGTCAGTATCGTCCCACGAGTACTAACACTGGCTGTATGGATCCACTAATCTGATGTCTCAAAGGACCAGGGTGTCAAGCCTAAACTGACGGGTGACCCCTAAGAGTAAGTCAAGCCTAAACTGATAGGTGACCCTTAATATCCTATGCTGGCTACGTAGTTTTGGAATACAGGGACTACTACTAATGACTCTATATAACTGACAGGGAAGCCGCCATCCCTGCATTCGCTCAGTGCTAAATCCTACTCCTAACTGAACTGACACTGGTATTGAACTGAACTAAGTTTAACTGAACATTATTTTTGATAACTGAGAGTGTGCATCATGATCATAAATATCTGAGTAAATAACAAGACTCTTGGTTTCACTGAGTTCTTACTTGAAAGATCTGAAAGTATGTAAAACATGTAGGTATTGGGTCTTCATAACCCACCAGCACTAAACGATCATGTAATACTATATTAAGGCTTAAAACTGTAGTATAAAATCATGATTCAAAACTCAAAGTATAGACATTTCATCAAACATGTGAGGATAATAAATTTGAACATGGGAATGTCTTAAACATGATGAACAATATAATTACATGGCTAAATTCATAATTTAGGGTTGAGCATGACATGGGAATCGCAACACTTAAAACATGATATGACTCATTCCACTTGAAAACACTTATAACCATAACTTGACTTTGAATTAATAAGAGATACATGGATTTATTTAATCTTGAACATGTATAAACTAATATATTAAATCAAAAGAGGGTTTTTGGGCTCCATGGGTGAAAGGGACCGATGGATGAATATCCCACATACCTTAACAACTGAATTCTTAAAGATTTCTTGGATGGGAAGCTTGAACTCTTGATTTCTTGAGGAAAGAGCTTGAATTTGTTCTTGGGGAATGAGGAGGGTTTTCATGGGAGAAATTTGACCGAAAGAGGAAAATAATGCCCTTTTGGGAGCCCCAAATCGTGTTAAGGACGGATTGATGTTGAGGGAAATAACTCAAAATCCCCTTGGATATTTAAATCAAAAATCTAAACATACACACACTGGGAAATGTGGGTTTTATCCCGGAAAAATAGACCAGGCGATGCGGGCTAGTCCCGACAGACTAGCCCAAGAGACGCGGGCCTTGTCTCGGCAGATTAGCCCCCGCTGCGTGGGCCAATTCTGGTGGGGTCTTGAGAATGACTTAGTCCTTAACACTTAGTGAAATTTTCAAGCTTTAGACCCCTTAAGAATGCAACTAAGAGCTGAATCAAGCTTAGAATATTACGGTGTATTACAATATCTCCCCCTTGGTAATATTCGTCCTCGAATGAGAATGGTTAGACTGAGACTACTACGGAAACTGAGATCATATACTGAGTATGTACGACTTGAAATACGATTACATAACTGAGTCTGAAACATGATACATGATACATGAACTGAACTGATTTCTTAAATGCATGTAATGACATAAGATTGGTTACATAGCTGAGACTGAGAATGTAAAAGAGTCAATCTAAGGAAAATCATTACCTCAAGATGAATTTGGGTTTCCGGAGAAGAGATGAGGATACTTGGTTTGCATATCTACTTCTACTTCCTAAGTAGCTCCCTCAACAGACTGATTCTGCCAAAGAACTTTAACCAAGGAAACTTTTTTATCTCTTAGCCTACGAATCTATTGATCAAGGATCTCAACTAAGACTTCTTTGTATGAAAGGCAATCCTTAACGTTCATATCTTCTAAAGGAATTACTACAGTTGAATCACCAATATATTTCTTTAATAAGGAAACATTAAATACCGAATGTACTGACATGAAATCTGCAGGTAACTCTAGCTGATAAGCTACTTTCCCAAAATAAATCAAGATTCTATACGGTCCAACATAGCGGGGACTAAGTTTCTCCTTCTTTTCATATCTCTTTACTCTATTCATACGCAAAATTTTCAAATAGATCAGATCAGTAACCTCAAACTCAAGATCCCTTCTCCTCTATTTGCATAAGATTTCTAATGCCTTTGGGCTGTCTTCAGGTCTCTCGTATCAACTAAACTTTTTCCATTTCCTTAAACACTAAATCTGGCCCTATCAAAGCAGCTTTACCTACCTAAAACTAGCTAATAGGAGATCTATATCTCCTTACATGGAGAGCCTTAAACAGTGCCAACAGAATTCTAGAGTGATAGCTATTGTTATAGGAAAACTCAATCAAAGATAAGTGGCCATACCAACTACCTTTAAAGTTAATAACACATTCCATCAACATGTTTTCTAAAGTATGAATGGTCCTCTCTACCTGACCATCTATCTGAGGATGAAAAGTTGTGCTGAGATGAACTTGGGTACCAAGACACTTCTTAAATGCCTTCCAAAAATGTGAGGTAAACTTTGTACCTATATTTGATATGATAGACAACGGAATCCTATGCAACTTAACGAACTCCTTAATATAAAGCCTGGCATAATCCTCAACAGAGTATAGATTATGAACTAGCAAGAAATGAGATGATTTGGTCATTCTATCGATAATGACCCATATTGAATTATGATGATGATGTGTATGAGGCAACCCTATCACAAAATCCATGTCACCACTTCCCATTCCAAGTGGGGATGCTAAACTCCTGTAATGTACCACTAGGCCTTTGGTGCTCAACTTTGACCTACTGACAATTTGGAGACTTAGCAACAAACTGTGCAATATCATTCTTCATACCACTCCACCAATAGATTTTTTACAAATCACGTTACATCTTAGTAGCTCCTAGGTGGATGGAATACCGCACACCATGCGCTTCTGTTAAGATCCCCTACTTAAAACCATCGACACACAAAACACATAATCTACCTTGACAACGAAGCACACCATCTTCCTTTGGGGGAAACCTCTACCTTCTTATCTCTAACTGCCTTCTTCAACTTAACTAAACTAGGATCTTTGTCTTGCTTTGCTTTCACTTCAGCAACCAATGAATATAATAAACCATTCTAAACCCATATACTACCCTCAGCTGAGCCAACCAATCGAACACCTAATCTAGCAAGATGATGAACCTCATTGACTAACTCCCTCAACATGAGTGACACTACCCATAGACAACCTACTAAGGGCATCTTCCACTACATTGGTGTTGCTTGGGTGGTATAACACACTCCCATCATAATTATTTAACAACTCAAGCCACCTTCTTTGATGAAGATTTAGATCTTTCTGCATGAACATATACTGTAAACTCTTAGGATCAGTAAACACATCAACATAAACTCCATAAAGATAATGTCTCCAAATTTTCAAGGCAAAAACAATAGCTGCCAACTCAAGATTATGGTTAGGATAATTATTTTCATGGGTTTTAAGCTATCTAGAGGCATAGGATATAACCTTACCTATCTACTTCAAAACACAACCAAGACCAACTCTAGAAGCATTACGGTAAACTATAAACCCATCTGAACCATTTGGTAAAGTAAAGACTAAAGCAAAAGTGAGTCGAGTCTTCAAATCCTGAAAACTCTTCTCACAAGAATTTGACTGCTAAAATTTGATTTTATTCTTAGTCAATCAAGACATGGGGTATGCAATAGAAGAAAAACCTTTGACAAACTCTGTGTAGTAGCTAGCCAAACCTAAGAAACTCCTAATATCTAATAAAGAGATGGGTCTGGGCCAGTTTCCCACCACATTGGTCTATTGAGGGTCAACTCTAATGTCATCATCAAAAACAATATGGCCAAGAAAAGCCACCGACCTCAAAATTACACTTATTGAACTTGGCGAACAACTGATGAGCTCTAAGGGTCTGCAACACAATTCTCAAATGGTCTGCATGATCATTCTCACTACAGGAATAGACAAGGATATCATCAATAAAGACAATAACAAACATGTCCAAGTACTATTTGAAAATCCTGTTCATTAAGTCCATGAAAGCTGCAGGGGCATTCGTTAGTCCAAAATACATAACTAGGAATTTGAAGTGACCATACCGAGTTCTAAAAGCTATATTAGAATGTCATATTCTCTGACTCTATATTGATGATAGCTGGATCTGAGGTCTGTCTTAGAGAAATAACTTACACTTTAAAGTTGGTCGAATAATTCATCACTTCTGGGAGTGGCTACTTATTCTTGATTGCGACTTTGTTCAACTGATGATAGTCAATGCACATTTTGAGAGAACTATTTTTCTTATGCACGAATAAAACTGGAGCACCCCATGGAAAAATACTGGGTCTGATGAAACCCTTATCTAAGAGATATCTAAACTATTTTTTCAATTCCTTAAGCTCAGTTGAAGCCATTTACTAAGGTGGAATAGAGATAGGCTGGGTATCAGGAATAAGATCTATTCCGAAGTCAATTTCCCTCTTGGGAGGACTCTGGGAAGATCTTCAGGAAACATATCTGAAAATTCATTTACTACAGGAATTGATTCAAGACTCAGAGTATTAGTAGTTGAGTCTTTGACTCTAACAAAATGGTAAACATACCCTTTAGATATCATCTTTCTTGCTCTCAAATATGAAATAATCTGACTCCTAAGCAGTGAAGTACTACCCCTTTATTCGATAATTGGTTTATTGGGAAACTAAAACTGAATGAATCTATTTCTACAACAACTAAGGAATAGCATAAGTGGAGCCAATCTATTCTAGGAATGATATCAAAATCAGTCATCTCTAACTCTATGAGATCAACTGAGGTGATTTTTTGAGATACCATAACTGGGCAATTTCTGTATACCTGTCTAGTTGTCATAAATTTAACCACTGGGGTAGACACTGAGAAAGGCGCTGCTAATATTTTGGGATAGACATCAAAATTGATGGCTATTTAAAGAGTAAAAAAGGAAAGTGAAGCACTGGGATATAACAATGTATAAATGTGACGATGGAAAACCTATAACATACCCGTAACCACATCAGGAGAACTTTCCTAATCATGTTGAGCCTAGAGTTCATACAACCTGTTCTAACTCTACCTACGAGTGTAACACCCCAAATATGATACCCAAAATGCTACACGGTGCTTATGACCCCGAAGGACCATAAGCTAACCCATGACTGATATCTGTACCTGTATACTGTATAAAATACTAAATAATGTGAAAACATAAACTGAAAGGCCGTAAGTTTCAAAACTAAACATAATCTGAATAATATAACATCTGTGTGGGGTAATAGAATACCTAAATCAAAACTAAAAATACTGAATTCTGAAACATGATAGTCTAGAAAGCCTCTAACTGACTGAACTGTCTAAGTAAGGAGCTGATGGGGCATGTCCCCAACTAGCTCTAACTAATAAACAAAATAATAAGATAATAGGGAATAATCATGTCCTCAAATGATGAGGACTAACTTCTAACTCTGACTGCTGAAACTGGAATCTACTAGTGATCTGGAGCTCGTGTCCCTAAACCTATGGTATAAGACACCATAGGGCAAATGTGTCAGTACTTTGAATGTACTAGTATGCATGTGAGGTAGGCTAAATGCATGGGGTTCATATGCATGAACAATAATAATAACTAACTAACTATAATAAGCATGAAAATACATGCATGAGACATAACAACTGACATTAATACTATGATAATATGAGTATTGAATCTGAATATAACTGATAACATGAGTGACTATATCTGATAGTATTGAATCTGATAGAACTATCTGAGTTCCGTACTATTTCTGAGTTGACTGTATCTGATAGTCTTGAATTCTAAAAGACTATTTGAGTTCTTTTATTGAGGCTGTTACTGAGACTGTGGGAGGTAGTCATCTAACCGACATGCCCTAAATAATGCATTATAGCTGAATTGGGGTCTAATCTATGCCCTAATTAGCACACCCTCACCACAAGTAAGGACAATATGTGAGTGACCTTAATATAATAGGTAAATCTTGTGAGAATGATTGGAACCCTTATATAGCAGGCTAAGACACCTCATCCACTCTCATATAGCAGGCTATGATGTCTCAACCTATGCTGGCTACATAGTTCTAGAATGCAAGGATTGCTTCTAAGAATTACACTCTCATATAATAGGTGAGTTCCCATCCTTGAGTTCACTCTAATTTCTACTCCCATCTGAATAGACATTAAACATAATTTACTGAACTGAACATAGACTGAGCTACTAAATTTTGTTGACTGATGGAATATTACTGATATCTGACAACTGACTGAGTTCATGAGATCATGGAGATTTCCTGAGTCATAAGACTATTTAAAGTCTAAGGATTCATAGCTTGAATAAGAGTATCGTGGAAACATGACATGGCTCTAGGAACAGAACTAATATTTCGGGTACAAGTACCCCCAGGATTCGATGGAAGGAAAATTGACCAAACGTAAATTACTTGAACATATAACTAACATCATAATGCATAATACATTTATGGAAGCATTCCATCAAAACATATGATAGGCCTAAGTTGTACATACATGGGGATTTCATGATATCATACTAGTTGGGCATTGTTCCTTCATCTAAGTATTTAATCAAACACAAGGTAAGCATAGTACATGTAGACAACATTATACAATAATTAATAATCATGATTCATCTTTAATTTCATCATATAGGGTTTATTCATAGGTTCACATGAATATACCTTTATACAAATCCATCCCACATAAAATTGATCACCCAACATGGATTTGAATTCAATAATCATTCTCAACATAAACAAAACAAACCCAACATGAAATTCATAAATAAATCCATAAAATTAAACTTAGAAAAGAGATTCTTGGGATTTATGGATGAAAGCAGTCCATGAATGAACACTACGCATACCTTGGTTCGTGATTTCGTGAAGATTGACGAAGGAAATTCTTGATTTTGAATCTTCTATGAAAAGCCCTAGGTTGTTCTTCAGAGGTTTTTGAGAGAAACTAGTATATTTTGGGTGAAAAGTGGCTGAATCATATGTTAAAGGGCTTAAATAGGAGTGGGAATTTGACCTTTTTAACCCTGGATGCGTCATTTAATTTCAATAAAAATTTCCCGAGTTGGACCCCTAGCGCGATGCAGTGCTATCACGCCATGTTATTGGAATTTGACAATTGGGAAACTGAGGGATGGTGCGATGCAGAGCCATTGTGTTGCCCCTTCCTTTGTGACCTGGAACTTTGACGCGGCGCGAGGGAGATTGCACTGAGATACTGGAAAAGGAAAATTCTGAACTTGGCCCCTAGCACGGTGTGCCATAATCGCGGACCCTTACTTGAATTTTTAAAATGCCATTTCCTCTTGTGGCGTGGCACGCCACTTACTAATATGGCCCTGTTTTATGACGAAAACTTAAAATAGTCCTAACTTGTGACTTGGTTATCAAATTTGGACGAATCTTATATCGATGGAAATCTTATTGAATTTTACACACGAAAAAAGTGAAAATCTTGAAAATTCCTTATGTAATAGTCATTATTCAATGTATAAGCTAATACTAGGCATTCTTGGGATGAAATTAGCTAGGAAAAAGTATAAGGTATTATAATATATCCCCCTTGAGAATATTCATCCTCAAATGAGACAGAATGAAAGGGGAGAAAAGATAACTGATGTACATACTAAACATGAATTACTGGAAGATGATCTGATATTTGACATGACTGACAAGATAAACATATAATACTGAACATGCATATCTGATGCATGTGTAACTGATTCATGAATGCATGACTGAGTGTTTTGTAGAACTAAATTTGTCACAATGAGAATACATGTCTGATGCATAATTACATAACTGAACTGATACATGAGTGCATGACAGAATATGCAATGGTACTTGATACCAAGTTTATAATGGGAACGTGAGCATGAAACTGCATACCAAGTTTGTGATGAACACTGAACATGAAACTGAGTAAGCTTAAGGAGAACTATTACCCTGAGTTGGTGAAGAAGAGGTGAGGATACTTGGTACACATGTCTACCTCTACTTCCCAAGTAGCTCCCTCGACTGACTAATTTTGCCAAAGAACTTTAACTAGAGGGAATTCTTTGTTACTCAATCTACGAGTCTGATAGTCTAAGATTTTGACTGGAATCTCTTCATAAGAGAGAGTGTTTTGAATACCAATGCTCTGAATAGGGACTACAACTGATGGGTCACCTATGCATTTCTTGAGAAAAGAGACATAAAAGACTAGATGAACTGAGGCTAGATCTAAAGGCAATTCAAGCTCATAGGCTACCATGCCAAAGTAACTGAGAATATTGAAGGGACCGACATATCGGGGAATGAGCTTTCCCCTCTTGTCGAATCTCTCCACTCCCTTTATGGGAGAGATCTTAAGATAGAAATGATCACCAATCTCAAACTCAAGATCTTTTCTATGAACATCTGTATAAGACTTCTGTCAGCTCTGAGCAGCCCAGAGTCTTTCTCTAATTAACTGGACTTTTTCTAAGGCGTCGAATACCAAGTCAGGAACTATGACTGAGGCCTCACTAACTTTGAACCAGCCAATTGAAGATCTATATCTCCTACCATAGATAGCTTTGAATGGAGCCATCTAAATACTGAAATGATAGCTATTATTATATCCAAAGTCAATCAAAGGCAAATGGTCATCCCAACTCCCTTTGAAATCAATTGCACACGCCCTTAGCATATCTTCTAAAGTCTGAATGGTCCTTTCTGCTTAACCATCTGTCTGAGAATGAAAGGTTGTACTAAGATAAACTTGGGTACCAAGACCCTTTTAGAATGCTTTCCAGAAATAAGAGGTGAATAGGGTACCTCTGTATGAGATAATGGACAACGGAACACCATGCAATCAGACCAACTCCTTGATGTAGAGTTTGGCATAATCCTCAGATGAATAAGAGGTATGAACTAGAAGGAAATGAGATGATTTGGTCATTCTATCTATAATGACCGAGACTGAATCATGCTGATGATGAGTTCGAGGCAAACCCATCACGAAGTCTATGTTCAATTCTTCCCACTTCTAAGTAGGAATAATGAACTCCTACATAGTACCACTAGGCTTCTGATGCTCTATCTTAACCTACTGGCATGTAGAGCACTTAGCCATAAACTCTGCAGTATCTCTCTTCATACCACTCTACCAAAAGACTTCCTGCAAGTCATGGTACATCTTTGTGGCCCCTGGATGAATAGATTAACATGCACCATACTCTTCTGTAAGAATTCACTTCCTTAAGTCATCTACACCTAGAACACAGAGATGACCCTGACAACGTAAAACACCATCTCCCCCTTGAGAGTAAACCTCTACTTTCTAATCCTTAACTGACTCTTTTAACTTGACAAGGCTGGGATCTCTATCTTACTTTTATTTCACCTCAAAAACTAGAGATAATATCTGATGGAGAGATAGGGCAAGGCCAGTTTCTTAATGCTTTGGACATTTGAGGATCTACTCTAATGCCATAACCAGAAATGATATGACCAAGGAATGCTACTAACCTTATCCAAAATTTTTACTTACTGAATTTGGCGAATAGCTGATGATCTCTGAGAGTTTGAAGTACTATTCTGAGATGGTCTGCATGATCATGCTCACTATGGGAATAGACCAGAATATCATCTATGAAGACTATGATGAATATGTCCAAGTACTACTTGAACACACGGTTCATCAACTCCATGAAAGCGGCTGGGGCATTGGTAAGACCAAAGGACATAACTAAAAATTTAAAATGACCATACCAAGTACGAAAAACTATTTTTAGATATCACATTCTCTAACTCTGAGCTGATGATAACCGGATCTGAGGTCTATCTTAGAGAAATAACTGGCACCCTAAAATTGATCAAACAAGTCATCGATTCTGGGAAGAGGATACTTGTTCTTGACTGTGACCTTATTAAGTTGACGGTAGCCTACACATATCCTAAGAGAACCATCTTTCTTGTGCACGAATAATACTGGAGCACCTCACGGGGAAACTCTAGGCCTGATAAATCCCTTATCTAAGAGATCCTTCAACTTTTCTTTCAGTTCTTTGAGTTCTGCTGGTGTCATTCTATATGTCAGAATAGAGATAGGCTGAGTATTTAGAAGAAGATCAATACCGAAGTCTATTTTCCTATCAGGAGAAATTCCAGGAAGATCTTCGGGAAAGACATCTGAGTATTCACCTATAACTGGAACTAATTTAAGGCTGGGAGTTTTATAACTAGTGTTCTTAACTTGAATAAGATGATAGACACATCCTTTAGATATCATTTTCCTTGCCCAAAGGTAGGAAATAACCTGACCCCTGGAAGCGGATACACTACCCTTCTACTCAAGGATGGGTTCATTTGGGAACTGAAATTGGACTATTCTATTTCTGTAGTTGATTATGGCATAGCAGGAATAAAGTCAATCCATGTCAAGAAAATGTCAAAATCAATCATCTCTAATTCAACTAAGTTTGCTGAAGTGACTTTCTGAAATATCATAACCTGGCAGTTCCTGTATACCCGCTGGACTTTGATGGTTTTACCCATTGGGGTACAGACTGAAAAGGGCTTTGCTAGGATTTTGGGACTGATTTTAAAATCGCCTGCTATATAGGGAGTAATAAAAAACAAAAAAGCTCCTGGGTCTAGCAAAGCATAAATATGCACATGAAAGATCTGTAATGTACCCGTAACTATATCAGGAGAATTTTCCTAATCCTATCAAGATTGAAGAGCATAGAGACGATTTGGGCATTGCCCACTAGTAGCACTGGAGGTGGCACCCTGCTGATTTGGGAAACCGTACTGAGCTGAGGAACGATTCTATTGAACCTGAGGACCTGGCTGAGAACAATCTCTGACTCTTTGTCCTGGCTTGTAACATCCAAAACAAATACCACTGCCAGCTCTACAAATACCCTGATGGGGCTTACCACAAGTCTAGAAAAGAGGATAAGTACGGGCACTGCTAACACTGCCCTGGGACTTAGATCCTGGCACTCTATCTTTGTTATCCTCTCTGAACTTAGGTACTGGAGCACTGACTGAAGAAGTAATTGGAACTAATGACTTAGGAAAATTTGAGAGCGATTTCCTTCCTTTGACTTAGGTTGACTAAAATTAAAGCTACCTGTCCTAGCTCTCTTATTTTGCTTCTCCCTCTGCTTAACTTTTTGTTTCTCTATCTGCTGAGCATAAGTCATAAGCCTGGCTAAAGTCGTGTCACTATTCAATATGGTAGATCTTCTTCAAGGAGGCATGTTCTATGAAAGAAAGGGAGAACAGATTAGACTGAGAGATTGGCATGAGATTATGCTCACTGGCACAACATGAATACTGAAAGAGGGGAAACTGTTCCTAAGACATCTTATATCCTCCTGTACATAAATGTGTCGCACAACACACCTATGTACAAGACTACTAGATATGACTTTCAGACTTCCTAGGACTCTATTGAACTTTAGGCTCTGATACCAAGTTTGTAACACCCCAAATTTGCTACCCAGAATGCTACACGGTGCTCATGGCCCCGAAGGACCATAAGCTAACCCATGACTAATATCTGTACCTGTATACTGTATAAAATACTGAATAATTTTGAAATATAAAATGAAAGGCCGTATGGTTTAAAACTAAACATAATCTGAATAATATAATATCTGTATGGGGTAATAGAATACCCAAATCAAAACTGAAAATACTAAAGTCTAAAACATAATAGTCTAGAAAGTCTCTAACTGACGGAACTGTCTGAGTAAGGAGCTGATGGGACATATCCCCAACTAACTCCAACTAATAAACTAAATAATGAGAAAATAGGGAATAATTATGACCTCGAACGATGAGGACTCACTTCTAACTTTGACTGCTGAAATTGGAATCTACTAGTGATTTGGAGCTCGTGTCTCTAAACCTATAGTATAAGACACCATAGCGCAAATGTGTCAGTACTTTTAATGTACTGGTATGCATGTGAGGTAGGCTGAAAGAATGAGGTTCATATGCATAAACAATAATAATAACTGGCTAAATATCTTGAGCATGAGAATACATGCATGAGACATAACAACTGACACTAATACTGTGATAACATGATTACTGAATCTGAATATAACTGATAACATAAGTGACTGTATCAGTCCTGAATCTGATGGAACTATTTGAGTTTCGTACTATGTTTGAGTTGACTGTATCTGATAGTCTTGAATTCTAAAGAACTATCTGAGTTCTTTTACTGAGTCTGATACTGAGACTATGGGAGGTAGTCATATAACCGACATACCCTAAATAATGTATTATAGCTGAATTGGGGTCTAATCTATGCCCTGATTAGAAGGGTGTCAATACTACGCCATTGGTAAGGACAACATATGAGTAACCCTAATATAACAGGTAACTCTAATGAGAATTGTGGGAACCCTCATATAGCAGGCTAAGCCACCCCATCTACCCTAATATAGCAGGCTATGATGTCTCAATCTATGCTGGCTACATAGTTCTGGAATACAAGGATTGCTTCTAAAAATCACACCCTCATATAACAGGTAAGTTTCCATCCTTGGGTTCACTCGGTGCTAATTTCTACTCCCATCTGAATAGACACTGAATATAATTTATTGAACTAAACATGGATTAAGCTACTAAATTCCGTTAACTGACAAAATATTACTAATATCTGACAACTGACTGAGTTTATGAGATCATGAAGATTTCTTGAGTCATAAGACTGTCTGAAGTCTATGGATTCATAGCTTGACTAAGAGTATCATGGAAATATGACATGTCTCTAGGCACACAGCTAGTATTTTTGGGTACAAGTACCCCCAGGACTCGATGGAAGGAACACTAACCAAGCATAATTTACTTGAACATATAACTAACATCATAATCCATAATCCATTTATAGAAGCATTCCATCAAAACATGTGATAGACACAACTTTTCATACATCGGGATTGCATGATATCATACTAGTTGGGCATTGTTCCTTCATCTAGGAATTTAATCAAACAAATGGTAGGCATAGTACATGTAGACAACATTATACAACAATTAATCATCATGATTCATCTTTAATTTCACCATCTAGGGTTTATTCATAGGTTCACATGAATATAGATTTATACAAATCAATTCCACATAAAATTAATCACCCAACATAGATTTGAATTCAATTGATCATTCTTAATATAAACAAAACAAACCCAACATTAAATTCATAAACTTAAACTTAGAAAAGAGATTATTGGGCTTCATGGATGAAAGGAGTCCATGAATAAACACTACGCATACCTTGGTTTATGATTTCATGAAAATTAACGGAGGAAATTCTTGATTTTGAATCTTCTATGAAAAGCCCTAGGTTGTTCTTCAGAGGTTTTTGAGAGAAACTAGTATATTTTGGGTGAAAAGTAGCTTAATCACCTATTAAAGGGCTTAAATAGGGGTGGGAAGTTGGCCCTTTTAACCCTGGGTGCGTCATTTAATTCTAATAAAAATTTCCCAAATTGGACCCCTGGCATGATGCGGTGCTGTCGTGCCATGTCAGTAGAATTTGACAATTGGAAAACTGAGGGATGGAGCGATGTGAAGCCATTGCTTTGCCCTTTTCTTTGTGACCTGGAGCTTTGACGCGATGTGGGGGAGATCACGTTGAGACACTGGAAAAGGATAATTCTGAACTTGGGCCCTGGGGCAACGCACCATAATTACGGACCCCTATTAGAATTTGCCAAATAACATTTCCTCTTGTGGCGTGGCACGCCACTGACTAATATGGTGCTGTTTTATGACGGGAACTTGAAATAGTCGTAACTTCTTACCCGGTTATTAGATTTGGGTGAATCTTATACCAATGGAAAGCTTATTGAATTTCCTACATGAAAAAAAGTGAAAATCTTGAAAATTCCTTGTAGAATAGTCATCATTCGATTTAGAAGCTAATACTAGGCATTCTTGGGATGAAATTAGCTAGGAAAAAGTATGGGGTATTACAACTAGTTGTACTGGATGTGATCCCCTACTAAGTTGGGCGACTTGCTGAAGCTGATGAAAAATTAGAATGGCCCTATTGGCGATTAATTTTGCCCCTCTGAGCGACCACCATACACTATTAAACCCTGTGTACTGGCTTACCATAATCAAAACAGCCATCACTACTAGCATTACTTTCACCCTGATGATTCCTACTATATTTATTGTAGAGTGGATTAGTATAACCACTATTTATACTACCTTGAGACTTAGAGCCTGACTCTCTATCCCAACTGTCTTGCCTGAACTTAAGCATTGGCACACTAGCTAAAGATGTAGCTGGGGCTAAAAATTTCTGATGGGATTGAGAATGGTTACCACTTGCTGACCTTAGCTGAGAAAAGTTAAAACTACTTGTTCTGACCCTCTTGTTCTCTCTTTCTCTTTCCTTGTGCTTCTCCTCCTCAGTCTATTGAGCATGAACTATTATACTAGATAGGTCCATCTTCTTAATCAACATGGTAGTCCTACACTCCTTAACCATACTATTAGATACACCTGACACAAATTTACTTATTCTAGACCTAATATTTGCCACTATAGAAGGATTATAACATGCCAACTGAGTGAACTTAAGAAAGTACTCCTTTACGCTCATATTACCATGCTTCAAATTTATAAACTCCTAAACCTTATCTTTCCTAAACTCTACGGGAAAGAACCTATCTAAGAAAGTTATGGCAAACTCCTTCCACTCTACCATCCCTGCATCAACACCACGATCTTTCTTCCACTACTTAAGCTAGGTTTGAGCTATATCCTGTAACTGATATATTGCTAACTCTACACACTCTCTCGAAGTGATACCCATGATATCAGTCACCTTCTGTACCATATCCAGAAAGTCCTGTAGATCCTCCTCTGAATTTGATCTAAAAAATAAAGAGGGATTAATTCAAGTGAAATCCTAATTCCTAATTGTAGCAATATTTGCCACTGGATTAGCTGGGACAATAACCTGTTAGTTATTCTGAGAAGCTATTGAATGGGCCAGGGTCATAAATATGGCCCTAAATTTGGTGTGAGAAACATGCTCATTCAGGGGATCTTCCTGAACAGGTGGTGGTGCAGGCTGTATAAAGAGAGTCTAAATATATCTTATGCTCTTTCGCATAACATGAACACTAAAGTAAGGGAAACTTTCCTAAAATATTTCATAGCTTCTTCCCCATCAGTGTGGCGCTCTTTACACCCATGCCCAAGTCTTTACTTAATGCAACTTTCAAACTTACTAGGACAATTTAAAACCTTAGTCTCTAATATCAAGTTTTTTCATGACCTGAGGATACCCCCTAGTTGCGACAATGGTGCTTACAACCACAGGTGGACAAAAGCTAACCTATGAGCTGGTACCTGCAGTGAGCACTGAACAAGATAGTAATACAATACATATGTGGAAGAAAAGATGATAAGATACTATAAAACTGGATATTGAAATAGGTATCAAAATATGTCTATAATATCTGATAACAACTGATAGAAATTGATAAAACTGAAATCCCTAACTGCCTTGAACATCATAAGGAGTTGAAGGGAAAAAATGCCAACTAACTCCAGCTGACTAAAAATATGAAAATATTAAAGTAACTAAAATAAACAAATTGTGTCCTTGATGGATGAGGACTCACCACTATTGCTACTGAGTAATGCTGAATTGTCTAAGAGAAATCGAGAAACTATGCATCTAAGCCTATGCTATAAGACAACATAGCGCAAAGAAAAGTATGCGACCAGTACTTTGAATTTACTGGTATATGAGATGAGGACTGGCTGATATGCATGAAGTAACTGAGCATAAATACATGAACATGTAAAATCTGAGAATGCAAGACCAAGTGTAAACATGTTTTCGAGATTCTATAATCTGAAAGACTAAAAGTTGTATAACTAAAAATCTACACACTTGGTCAAACAAATCTAAACTGAATACATTGATTGTTGTACTGAGACTATGAGAGGTATCATGTAACTGACATGCCCCAATCTGAGCTAATCGGGGTCTAAACTATAACCCCTAATGGAAGAGTGTTAGTATCATACCACAGGTACTAACACTGGCTGTGTTGATCCACTAATCTGATATCCCAAAGGACTAAGGTATCAAGCCTAAACTGAAGGGTGACCCCTAATAGGAAGTCAAGCCTAAGATAATGGGTGGCCCCTTAAATCCTACATTATCTAGATAGTTCTAAAATATAGGGACTACTACTAACCACTCTACCTAACCGGCGAGGAAGCCGCCGTCCCTGCATTCTGTAATACCCCAAACTTTCGTTAAGTCAAATCTAGTCTCCAGAAAAGTTAGTGATGAATTTATAAATGATTAATGTTTAAATAAGAAATAATTTTCCCAATTTCTACTTTTTAGCATGAGAGAAATTAAATTAGATTTCCAATGATACCGATTTTGTCCAAATTTAGTATCGGAGTAAAAAGTTATGGATGTCTTACAGAGAACTGTTGGAACTGCCTAGAAGTGACGGTCAGGCGGATGGACCATCGAGCTAGCAATGGACCGTCGCCCAAGCCATCGCAACTAAGAAAGTAAACCCATCTTCTGGCCAAGTATGATGGTCAGGACTGACGGACCATTGAGCTAGCGACGGACCGTCGACCAAGCCGTCGCCACTTCTGATCAATGATTTTAAGCTATTTTTAAAAGGATATTTGGGTTTTTTCCCACCCGTTTTAACCCCTAATTGTACCAGACCAGATCTTATAACTTCATTATTCACCTACAATACCAAATTAAGGTTCTCTCAAAGATCAATCCCCAAGAACAAGATCTAAACCCTTCTTCAAGAAACTAAGAAATTCAAGTTCTTCAAGTTCAAGAACCTTCAAGAAAACATCAAGATCTGTGTTTCCTAATCCAAGAACGTTCAAGAAATATTTGTTATCTTTCAAGATCAAAGATTTTGAGGAATGTTTAGTGTTGATCCATGGTTTCTTTTTACCCATAAAGCTCAAGAATCCTATTTTAAAATCATGAATTGTAAAACCCATGTTGTGGATTGATTATAATTATGTTTATGTTGTTGTGAGACTTCCAAGTTGGAAGCTTTAATATGTTTTCATGAAATTTTGTTAATGTATGGATTGAAATCAATTTTTGATACTAGATGTTTGATAAAATGTCTAAGAGAGTAAGATTTATGCTTATTGACTCAATAGGGCCTAAATGATGAATCCATTCTTTATCCTTATGTTTTAAAATAACTCTTATGCTATTGTGATGCGTTGAAATTGTTTGATGGAATGCCCATGAGACTAGAATTATGTAACCATGATATATTTGAATGAATTCCTATTCATGTACAAGAGTATGAGAACCAAGTTCTTCATGAAAATCTCAAGTGATTGTATTATAAATTATTGATTATGGTCATGTATTTAAGAAGTATCATGTCTTGTTAGTTTTATGATATCGAGTCCTGGGGTTACTTGTACCAGCAATTTAGTTGTGTGCCTAGAGCCAGTATCAGTGTCATGATAATCTCAGTCAAGCTATGATCAGTAGAATTCAGTCAGTTACATGACATAGTATCGGTCCAATAATCTCAGTAATCTCAGTTAGTTATTAGATCTCAGTAATATTATGTCAGTCAATAGAATTCAGTGAAACCTAGTCTAGTTTAGTCCAGTATATTCAGTTCAGTGTCTATTCAAATGGGAGTACAATTCAGCACCGAGTGAGCCCAAGGATGGGAACTCACCTACGAGTAGAGGTGTGATTCTTAGAAGCAATCCTTGTGCTCCAGAACTACGTTGCCAATGTAGGTTATGACATCAAACCTGCCAGATGAGGGTAGATGAGGTTGCTTGACCTGTTAGATGAGGGTCCCATCGTTCTCATTGGAGTACCTTTTAGATGAGGGTCACTCATAGCTTGTCCTTACTAGTGGTGAGGTATTGACACCCTTCCAATTAGGGTTGCAGATTGGACCCCAACTCAGCTATAATAGCTTATTAGGGGCATGTTGGATAAAGGACTACTTCCTATAGTCTCAGTCTCAGGTCTCAGTAATAGATCAGATAGTTCTACAGAATTTAGGACTGTCAGATACAGTTACCTAGTATAGTACGGAACTCAGCTATTCCTATCAGAATCTATACTATTAGATACAGTCACTAAGTATCAGTTATATTAGTTATCAATAACTCATGATATCAGTATTCAGGCTCTGTAGTCAGTATTATCTCGAATTCAGTTTAATTACTTATTTATGCATGTATTCTTATGTTCATGTTATATCATTAGTTATTATTGTTCATGTATATGAACCCTTTGCATTCAGACTACCTCACTAGCTTACTAGTACATTCAATCATACTAACACATTTGCGCTATGGTGTTTTATACCATAGGTTCAGAAGTATGAGCTCCAAAATATCTATAGCATTCCAATTTTAGCAATCAGAGTCAACAGTGAGTCCTCATCATTTGAGGATGTTATGATTTGATTACTTCACTTCTATAGTACTTAGTTTATTTCAGTAGTTGGAGTTAGTTGGGGACATGTCCCATAACTTCTTATTCAGACAGTACAGTATTAAAGGCTTTCAGACTATAGTATGTTCAGACAGTTATTTCAGTTGTTTTGGTATTGATATACCATATTTTTAGATGTTGTGTTTTATTAGATATTTGAACCTTATGACCTTCATCCTTTTATTCAGCATTTATATGGTATATTATGCAGTGTTCAGGTACAGATATCAGTCATGGGTTAACTTGTGATCTTTCGAGGTCACGAGCATCGTATAGCATTCTGGGTACCAGATTCGGGGTGTTACAAACTTGGTATCAGAGCCTAAGTTTCAACAGTGTCCTAGGAAGTCAAAAAAGCTGTATCTAGTAGAGTCTTGTACATGGGTGTGTTGTGCACCACACTTATGGATAGGAGGTTATGAGATATTTTAGGAACAGTTTCCCTTCTTTTAGTATTCATGTCTTACCAATGAGCATAAGCTTAAGTGTAGATTCCCAGTCTTATCTATTTTTCCATTTGATCTACAGAATATGTCTCCTAAGAGGGCTAAGAAAAGGAGAACCAAAAATTAGTCAGTACCTTCTCCCGTTCAGGCAGATTTCCTGGAAGAGCATGCCTTTTATGGTGAATTCAGAACTGACTCCCTCACTTTATCTTACTCATATTAGCTCAATGAAATTAGCAGGATGTTTTCCCAGCCCCTTCTTTAGCTAGTAATCCAGTGCCAAAATTAAGAGATAACAACAGGGATAGGATGCTAGGCCTTAAACCTCAGGGCACTGTTAGGAGTGCCCGAAACCATCCCTTTGTCAGACTTATGGTAAGAATCATCAGGGTATTTGTAGAGCTAGAAACGACATCTATTTTAGATGTGGCAAGCCAAGATAGAGTCAGAGATTGTCCCAGTCAGGTTTTCAGGGTTAGCGTGACCGTTCCTTAGCTCAGTTTGGTTTCCTAAATCAGTAGGGTGCCACCTCCAGTGCTACCAGTGGGCAACGCCCAAACAGACTCTATGCTCTCTAATTCCGAAAAGATCAGGAAAATTCTCCTGATATTGTTATTGGTACGTTGCATATCTTTCACTTACATATTTATGCTTTGCTGGGTCCAGGATCTTTCTTGTCTTTTGTTACTCCTTATATAGCAGTTGATTTCGGAGTCAGTCCTAAAATTTTAGCAGAGCCCTTTTGAGTCTTTACCCAAGTGGGTAAAACCATCATAGCCTGATGGGTATACAGGAACTGTCTGGTTATGGTAACTGAGAAAGTCACTTTAATAGACTTAGTCAAATTAGAGATGATGGATTTTGATGTCATTTTGGAAAGGATTGGCTTCATTCCTGCTATGTCATAGTCAAATACAGTCTAGTTTCAGTTTTCAAATGAACTCATCCTAGAGCAAAGGGTAGTAATTTAGCATTCAGAGGTCAGCTTATTTCCTACCTACGTGCTAGGAAAAATAATATCTAAGGGATGTGTCTATCATCTTATTCAAGTTAAGGATTCTAGTTTCAAAACTCTTAGTCTTGAATTAGTCTCAACAATGAATGAATATTTAGATATGTTTCCCAAATATTTTGTCGGAGTTTCTCCCAAAAGGGAAGTAGACTTCGGCATTGATCTTCTTTCAGATACTCAGCCTTTATCTATTCCGCCATACAGAATGGCACCAAAAAAACTCAGAGAACTAAAAGAACAGTTGAAGGATCTCTTAGATAAGGGATTTACCAGGCCCAGTATTTCCTTATGGGGTGCACCAGTTCTATTCGTGCGAAAGAGAGACGACTCTCTCATAATGTGTATAGACTATCGTTAGCACAATAAAGTCATGCTTACGATCAAGTATCCACTTCCCAGAATCAATGACTTATTTGTCCAACTTCAAGGTGCCAACTATTTCCCTAAGATAGACCTCAGATTAGGCTATCATCAACCCAGAGATAGAGAATATGACATTCTGAGAATAGATTTTTGAACTCGGTACGGTCACTTTGAATTCTTAGTCATGTCCTTTGGTCTTACCAATTCCCCAACAACCTTCATGGACTTGATGAACTATGTGTTCAAGCAGTACTTGGACATGTTCATCATAGTCTTCATAGATGACATCCTCATTTATTCTTGTAGTGAACATAAATATGCAGACCATAGTAGAATAGTATTACAGATCCTCAAAACCCATCAAGTATCATGATATCTAGTAATGTCTTACCTGTCAACTCCATGATCATCGCACATATTTGTGCACATTAGTGAAAATTATGTACGATTTCAGTTCCCAGTACAAGGAGCCCCAGTTTACTCTGCGGTATGAATCATGTTCCATGAATACAACTTATATCTACACACCTTCCATAGAATCATATACATTTCTAATTCCTAGTATAAGGAGTTCCAGTTTACTCAATAGTATAAGGAGTTCCAATTTCCTAGTCTTAATTACAGATTTAGTTACAGTCTCTACTATAGTCTTAGATATAGTGTCAGCCTCAGCCTCAGTTCAAAAATCCGATCAGTACCACAATCTAATTTTAGGTTTGTTTGACCATGGCGTGTAGTTATCAGTTATGCATGTTATCAGTGTTTCAGTACCTCAGCTAATAGAATGTTTTTGAATCATGTTATATGCCTGGTCTTGCATTCTCAGACTATACAAGTATTTTATGAATTCATGCTCAACTATCTTTTGTTACTCAGTTAGTCCCTTTCTCATGTTCATAAAAACTATATAATCAAAGTCCAGTTATTCAAACTAAGTTTAGTGTTACATACCCAGTACTCAGCCATCAGTCAGTCAGTAGATCAGATGAGTCAGTCAGTATGAATTAGTTTGAACAACCAGTACTTCAGTCCGATAGTTAGATAGACAAGTTCATATATTTTCCTATTTTTTCCACGTAGTTGCACTATTCGAAGTCTCATAGATGTAACCATTCTAAGATGGACCAATCAAGCTATTGCGTGTTTAGCTTAGTTCATGTTTCATGACTCAGTCTCAGATCCCAGATATTCAATTGCAATTTTGTTCATGGGAGCCCTGTGCATCATTCTAGTCTCTCCTCAGTAGCTCGGCCAAGTCAACATTCTTTGAGGGACATAGTGTCCTAAGGTAGAGATATACTATAATCCCCTGAACTTTCATTATCTAAATATGTCATTCCTTCTTTATGTAAGGAACCTAGCTTGGAGTAGTGGGTACTCATAGATGTACCCTCAAGCTCCAATCTCAGCCGTAAGCCATGTATGCAATGGCTTAGTTCAATTCATGATACTCAGTCCATGTCACACGTTACAGACTCAGTTATATTCTCATGTTCCTATTCATGAATGTTCAATAAAGGATCTCGAGTTTGAGATTAATTACTTTAAATATCTAAAGATATCTCCCATGAAGGGAGTGAAGAGATTTGGCAAGAAGGGAAAGCTCAGTCCGCGATATATCGTTCCCTTCAAAATTCTCAATCATTTTGGCAAGGTAGCTTATGAGCTCGATCTAGCTTCAGTGCAATCAGTCTTTCATGTCTCCTTACTTAAGAAGTGCATAGGTGACCCAACAGTTGTAGTCCCTGTTAAGGGTGTAGATATTTAGAACGGTCTCTCTTACGAGGAAATTCCAGTCGAAATCCTTGACTATCAGATTTGCAGACTAAGAAACAAAGAAGTCCCTCTAGTCAAAGTTCTTTGGTGGAATCAGTCTGTTGAGAAAGCTACTTGGGAAGCAGAAGCAGACATGCGGACCAAGTATCCTCACCTTTTCTCTGCTAATTCAGACTCAGCCCAAGGTAATGCTTTTCTTAAGCCTAGTAAGTTTAATGTTCAGATTTGAGTTACAATCTCGGTATTTTAAAGTACAATTGCATACAGTCATGCATTTATGTATCAGCTTAGTCATGTACTCATGCATCAGATATGCATGTTTAGGTTGATAAATTCAGCTTATCAATGATTCCATTCATGTATTCATGAGTCAGTATTCATGCATTAGATATACATATTTAGTATGAAATTTTAGTATATCAAAAGTTTCAGTCATATAATCATGTTTCAGATGTTCACATCCCTTAAGTACGATCAGTCTATCAGTTTTTCGAGTCTAGTCAGTCCCATTCGAGGATGAATGTTCCCAAGGGGGAGATATTATAGTACCCCAAACTTTCTTTAAGTCAAATCTAGTCTCTAGAATAGTTAGTGATGAGTTCCTAAATGATTAATTTTTCAATCAGATAGAATTTCCACAATTTCTATTTTTTATAATGTGGGAAATTGAATTATCTTTTCAACGATGCCAATTTCATCCAAATCCAATGTCGGAGTAAAAAGTTATGGACATTTTATAGAGAACTGTCGGAACTACCCAGAAGCGACGGTCAGGCTGGCGGACCGTCGAGCTAGCAACGGACCGTTGCCCAAGACATCGCGAATAATTTAGTGTACCCGTCTTCTGGCCAAGTACGATGGTCAGGACCAATGGACTGTCGAGCTAGCGACGGTCCATCGCCCGAACCGTCGCCACTTCCGATCAATGATTTTAAGCCATTTTTAAAAGGATACTTGGGTCTTTTTCCACCCATTTTAACCCGTAATTATACTAGACTAGATCTCATAACTTTATTATTCACCTACAACAACAAATTAGGATTCTCTCAAAGATCAATCCCCAAGAACAAGATCTAAACCCTTCTTCAATAAACTAAAAAAAGCAAGTTCTTCAAGTTCAGGAACCATCAAGAAAACATCAAGATTTGTGTTTCCTAATCCAAGAACGTTCAAGAAACGTTAGTTATCTTTCAAGATTTAAGCTTTTGAGGTATGTTTAACGTTTATTCATGGGTTCCTTTTACCATGAAGCTCAAGAATCCTATTTTAAAATCATGAAGTGTAAAACCCATGTTGTGTATTGATTATAATCATGTTTATGTTGTTGTGCGACTTTCAAGTTGGAAGCTTTAATATGTTTTCATGATATTTTATTAATGTATGGATTGAAAATGATAAAATTGAGTTGAATGAAGGAACTTGATGTATTAAGTTGATGTTCATGCTTAAGCCCTAAGTTATGCATACTATATGTTTGATAAAATTCCTAAGAGAGTAGGATTTATGCTTAATGGCTCAATAGGGCCTAAATGATGAATCCATTCTTTATCCTTACGTTTCAAATGATTCTCATACTATTGTGATGCGTTGAAATTGTTTGTTGGAATTCCCATGAGACTAGAATTGTGTAGCCATGATATATTTGAATGAATTCCTATTCATGTACAAGAGTATGAGAATCAAGTGCTTCAGGAAACTCTCAAGTGATTGTATTATTAATTATTAATTATGGTCATGTTCTTAAGAAGTATCATGTGTTATCAGTTTCATGCTATTGAGTCCTGGGGGTACTTGTACCAGACAATTTAGCTGTGTGCCTAGAACTAGTGTTAGTTTCATGATAATGTCAGTCAAGCCATGATCAGTAGAATTCAGTTGATTACATGACTCAGGAAAACTCAATAAATTTAGTATTAGTCCAATAATCTCAGTAATCTCAGTAATCTCAATCAGTTACCAGATCTCAGTAATATTTCGTAAGTCAACAAAATTCAGTAAAACTCAGTCTTGTTCAGTCTAGTATATTCAGTTCAGTATCTATTCCGATGGGAGTAGGATTCAGCACCAAGTGAGCCCAAGGATGGGAACTCACCTATAAGTAGAGGTGCGATTCTTAGAAGTAATCCTTGCGCTCTAGAACTGCGTAGCCAATGTAGGTTGAGACATCAAACTTATTAGATAAGAGTAGATGAGGTGGCTTAACCTGTTAAATGAGGGTCCCGCCGTTCTCATTAGAGTACCTGTTAGATTAGGTTCCCCTCATTCTCATTAGAGTACCTATTAAATGAGGGTCCCTCCATTCTCATTAGAGTACCTGTTAGATGAGGGTCACTCACAGCTTGTCCTTACTAGTGACGTGGTTAATCCCCCAACTAACTTGATATGCTAAAATAAAATGAGTACATAAAAAAATGAAAAAATCAATTAATAACATCCTCGGATAAAGAGGACTCACTACTGACTCTGACTGCTAAAATTGGAATACTACTTATAGTCTGAAGCGCTTATTTCTGAACTTATGGTATAAAACACCATAGCTTAAATGCGTCAGTACGATTGAATGTACTGGTATGTAAGTGAGGTAGGCTAAATGTAATGGTTCATATACATAAACAATACTAACTAACTGAATAACATGAACATAAGAATACATGCATGAATACATAACTATAACTGAGATTGTGATAACACTGACTCGTGAATTTTGATAACATAGATTTACTGATATTTGAGTACTAATGTTGGGATACGGAATGACTAAGTCTATTGAGTACTGAGGAACTGATGTCATATTACTGCTAAAGGAATGACTATTTCTGACCATTCTGATTATAAAGAATTGGTCTAATTGACTATATCTGACAGTCCTAAAATCTGAATATTGGTAAAATGAATTTCGTATAATTAATATACTATTAACTGGGTGACTATGTCTGACAGTCCTGATTCTGATAGAACTAGTTGTGTTCTATACTGAGCTGAGAGACTGTATCTGACAGTCCTAAAACTATAGAACTGAACTGAGTTCTATTACTGAGACTGGATCCGAAACTGAGACCATGGGAGGTAATCATCTAATCGACATACCCCAAAACTAAACTGGTGGGGTCCAACCTGTTACCCCAGCTGGAAGGGTGTCAGTACTGTGCCATGGGTAAAGACAAGTTGTGAGTAAACCATCTCTGACAGGGAGCTCTGTCGTCAACCCCTCCTAGTAGGAAAATTCAGATGAGGTGTATAATCCCTAACTAGTAGGGTACATCTGAACCTACATTGGATACGTAGTTCTAGAATACAAGGATTTCTTCTAAGGATCATCCCACTACTAGCTAATAGGTGAGTCCCCACCCTTGGGTTCACTCGGTGCAGAATCCTACTCCCAACTGAAGAGACACTGAACTGATTTAAACTGAACTGAAATGTTACTGATAGTATTGTTTAGTTAATTTGAGCAGAGTTCACTAAATTTCCCTTGACTGATGGAATACTACTGAGATCTGATAACTGATTGAGATTACTGAGGTTACTGAGATTACCGAGGGTATTGAGATTACTGAGTTTTCTTGAGTCATGTAACTGACTGAGTTCTACTGATCATGGATTGACTGGGAGTATTATGAAAAATTACATTGGCTCTTGTCATATAACTAAATTGTCGGGTATAAGAACCCCCAGGACTCGATAGTATGAAACTGACAAGACTTGGCACTTCTTGAACACGTGACCGATATCAACAATTCATAATACAATAAATTGGGGATTTCATGAAGCGCATGGTTATTATAATGTTGTACATGGATGGAATTGCATTTAGACATGTCATACTTTCATCAACCTAATCTCATGAACATTCCATCAAATACTCATAATGAACACAATATCATGGAAGTCATTCTTAGTCATAAGGGTAAAACGTGCATTTATTATTTGAGTCACAATTGAGCTATAATACACAATTTCTATCCTCTTAGGCTTTTTGTCAAGCACCTTACATGAAAAACTTAGGGCATAGGTACAATCATTAACTTACACATCATAAACAACTCAATTCATGGATTTTAACTTGTATGCTAAAGTAGTTTCATAAAAAACATATAAAGATTCAAACTTGAGAATCATACAACAAGATAAACATGGTTACAAACAACCCACAACATAAATATCATGTTTTAAATTTTGAAAGAGGGTTCTTGGACTTCATGGTTGAAAGAAATCCATAAATCAACACTTGACATACCTTAGTTCTTGATTTTATGAAGATTGATGGAGAGATTCTTGAATTTGAGTATTGAATTTTAATCTTTAATTGAAAACCCTAACTGTAAAGCATGACATGAGTGCATGAGTCATGAGCTGCACGAACTGGGTTTGGAATTTTTTAATTCATGTAACATGATCTGCAACATTGGATGAACATGGACACCTCATATGAGGAACTTGAAACATACACTATTCTATGAAAAACACATAGATATAAGTTGTATTCGTAGGACTAAAATGTAAAGAATGCATAAGTATCAGGAGGGTTGAAGTACAAATCTTTGAATTGAGGTAGGAATGGGCTGGGAATCATTTTTCCTTATTGATTTTCTCGACATACTGGCATTAATACTAAAATCTAAAGGCCTGACTTTCTCATATATTATAACCGGATAGTTACTAAATACCTGTTGGGCTGTGTTAGACTGACTCACTGGGGTGAAGACTAGAAAAGTTCCTGTTAATATTTGGTCTGACCTTAAAGTAAACTACTATGAAAGGAGTTACAATGCAAAGAAGCTCCTGAATCTGAAGAAGCATGAACATGTAAATGAGGGATCTATATCATACTAGTGGATGCACCAGGAGGACATTCCTGATCCTGGTCGAGGAACTCCTGTAGACCCTCATCGAACATAGAATTGGAGACTAGGGGAGGATACATTCGGGTAAAGTCCCAAATCCTGGCTGCAGCTGAATGGGCCACTGGGTTGGCCGGAATAATAGCTAGCCATCCATTCTAAGTTATGACAGAATTGGCAAGAGTAGTGAATGCAGTCCTAAATTCTGCATGGAAAACATGTTTGTCCAGGGGATCTGCCTGAATGGGATGAGGTGCTGACTGATTATTGATTTGCCTTTTGCTAGCCCCTTTGGAAGGCCTATTCTTTAAGCGAGAGAAAGAAGTAGATTATACTGAGAAAATAATTAGAAATTATGCTCACTGGCATGACGTGAATACTAAAAGAAGGGAAACTATTCCTAAAACATCTCATAGCCTCCTGCACATAAGTGTAGTGCACAACACACCCATGTACAAGACTCTACTAGATGGGGCTTTTCAGACTTCCTAGGACACTGTTGAACCTTAGGCTCTAATACCAAGTTTGTAATGCCCCGAATATGGTACCCAAAATGCTACACAATGCTCATAATCCTGAAGGATCACAATCTGACCGATGACTAATATCTATAATTGAGCACTGAATAATAATAATAATCTAGTAAATGCGGAAACATGAACTGAAAGGACATAAGGATCAATAATGATACATAACTAAAAATATGGTATAACAATACCAAAACAACTGAAATAAATGTCTGAATGTATTATAGTCTAAAAGCCTCTAAAACTGAACTGTCTGAATAAAGAGTTGATGGGACAATCTCTTAACTAACTCCATATGCTGAATAAACTAAGTACTGAAAAAAGTGAAATGATTAAATAATAACATTATCGAATAAAGAGGAATCGCTGATGACTCTGATTGCTAAAATTGGAATACTACTGATACTTTGGAGCGCTTATTTCTGAACCTATGGTATAAAACACCATAGCGCAAATAAGTCAGTACGATTAAATATACTGGTATAGAAGTGAGGTAGGCTGAGTGAAATGGTTCATATGCATGAACAATACTAACTGACTGAATAATAGAAATAAGAGAATACATGCATGAATACGTAACTATAAATGAGATTGTGATAACACTGACTCGTAAATTCTGCTAACGTGGATTTACTGTTATGTGAGTACTAATACTAGGATACTGAATGACTAAGTCGATTGAATACTGAGGAACTGATGTTATATTACTGATAAAGAAATGACTATTTCTGGCAGTTATGATTATGAAGAACTGGTGTGATTGATTGTATCTAGCAGTCCTAAAATCTGAATATTGGTAATATGAGTTTCATATAATTAATATACTATCAACTGGGTGATTATTCTAATAGTCCAGATTCTGATGGAACTAGCTGTGTTCTATACTTAGCTGAACGATTTTATCTGATATTCCTGAAACAGTAGAACTGAACTGAGTTCTATTACTGAGACTGGATCTGAAACTGACACTGTGGGAGGTAATCATCTAACCGACATGCCCCAAAACTAAACTGGTTAGGTCCAGCCTATAACCCAGCTGGAAGGGTGTCAGTACCGTGCCACGGGTAAAGATAAGCTGTGAGTAAACCATCTTTGACAGGGAGCTCTTCCGTCAACCCCTCCTAGTAGGAAAACTCAAATGAGGGGTATAATTTGTAAACTCATAGGGTACATCTCAACCTACGCTGGCTACATAGTTCTGGAATGCAAGGATTGCTTCTAAGGATCACACCCACTACTAGATAACAGGTGAGTCCCCAACCTTGGTTTTACTCAGTGCTGAATCCTACTCCCAACTGAAGAGACACTAAACTTATTTAAGCTAAACTAAACTGTTACTGATAGTATTATTTAGTTTATTTGAACAGAGTTCACTAAATTTCCCTTGACTAACAGAATACTACTGAGATCTGATAACTGACTGAGATTACTGAGTTTTCCTGAGTCATATAACTGACTGAGTTCTACTGATCATGGCTTGAATGGGAGTATCATGAAAAATAACACTAGCTCTAGGCACACAGCTAAATTGTCGGGTATAAGTACCCCCAGGACTCGATTGTATGAAACTTATAAGATTTGACACTTCTTGAACATATGATCGATATCAATAATTCATAATACAATAAGTTGGGGATTTCATAAAGCGCATGGTTATTATAATGTTGTACATGGATGGAATTGCATGTAGACATGTCATACTTTCATCAACCTAATCTCATGAACATTCCATTAAATACTCATAATGAACACAATATCATGGAAGTCATTCTTAGTCATAAGGGTAAAGCATCATTTATTATTTGAGTCACAATTGAGCTATAATACACAATTTTTATCCTCTTAGGCTTTTTGTCAAGCACCTTACATGCACAAATTAGTGCATAGGTGCAATCATTAACTTACACATCATAAACAACTCAATTCATGGATTTTAACTTGTATGCTAACGTAGTTTCATAAAAAAAACATATAAAGAATCCAACTTGGGAATCATACGACAAGATAAACATGGTTATAAACAACCCACAACATAAATATCATGTTTTATATTTTAAAAGAGGGTTCTTGGACTTCATGGATGAAAGGAATCCATAAATCAACACTTGACATACCTTAGTTCTTGATTTTATGAAGATTGATGGAGAGATTCTTGAATTTGAGTATTGAATTTGAATCCTTAATTGAAAACCATAACTTTTTCTTGAGAGAAACTTAAGAGAGACACTATATTTTTGTTGAATTAGGGCTAAATTCCGTGTCTTAGACTTATATAGGGGTGGAAAATTGACCCTTCTACCCTTAAAAATACAGACTTTTAATGACTGAAACTGGGCATCAATGCTATTATCGACGTTGTACGATTATGGCATCGACGCGATAGTCGATGCGTTGCTCCATCATCGCATCGAGTCTCAGTACTTTGACCGTGGAAACCTGCAACAATATCAACCAACGCAATTGGCGATGCGGCGCACCAAGATCGCATTAGTTCACTATTTTGGGCTTCCAAACATGATCTAAACGTGGTCTAAAAAAGCCAAAACTTATTTGGGACCACCAATGGATATCTCTAATCATGAATTAACAATAATCCTTACCATTAAAGGACGTTAAGGTAGTGAAATGAGATTGCCAACTTTCAAAGGCCAATAATGGGATAAGTCTGGGAACTTAGTCAGAACCTTCTAAGTATGGGACCCCTTAACAAGAATAAATGGACTGAATTAAGCTTAGAATTTTGCAGGGTCTTACATCAAGATTTAGAAAAAAGATTGCAACCGTGATTCGTGGTTGTCAATCCTCATTTGATAACTTTAGACTCACAAGATGATAGCTAAAGTGGGATCAAAGACAAGGGTTAGTAGAGCGACACCCTGAGACTCACAAGGTAAAGGGTGATATTTATCCTCGTGTTCACAAGACACTTTGTAATACCCAGCTTTTCAAATTCTGCATGTGTAGTAGTGAGATAGTTCGATTAAGGATGAGAAACCTACAGAGTGAGAATCCATGAGGAACACAGTTCTAGTGTTTATCTTAAATTATTTATAACCAAAATCATTCAACACTGTTACTCTTTACTTTTTACTATAAATTTCCCTTATTTACTTTCCTGCACTTCCCGACTATTTCAGCAAGTTTGGGAGATAAATTTGACCTATTCTCTATGGTTCGATCCCAAACTAGTTGGATTACTATATTTGACAACGACCACATTATAATTCTTGGAGGTGTAGTTTTAGGCAACATAAAATTTTGACATCATTGCTCGGGTATACAGTTGTGGACTGGTTGATTGAAGTTATTGAGGTTTTGGGTTTTACTTTTCTACTTTTCTTAAGGAATACGTTGGTGTATTCCTAGCACTAGGAGTCAAGACAATCATTTTCTCCCACTTGATCAGAGGAAGAAAGAATCTTTCAACCAAATTGAACGATAACAGAACACATACATGAAGCTCAACTTGAGGGGCTTTGGGTTATTCCCACTGACTTGCCTCACCCTCCACCTAGTGTAATTCAGAAGACTGTAGATCAAACTACCGAGTAATTATTAGCCGAAGCAAATGCGGTAAGGGATAATGAGGCTAACCATCATGCAGCTCAAGAGGCAGAAAGAGTTAGACAAAAATAACAGATCGAGCAGAACTCAATGAAAATCAAGATAAATGTAGAAGGGGTAGATCTCAAGTACTCCCAGCCTATTAGTACTTTCCAGTATATGATGAATCATATGAGGACATGGGATATTATGTTGAGCCTACCGATATAGGAGCTATCATTCCTCCTGCATTACCCTAGGGGAAAAAGTTTGATATCACAAGTTCTATGATTTAGCTGCTCAATCTGAATGGTGTGTTTGTGAGTTTGCCGATTGACAATGCAAAGATGGACCTTATAAATTTTATTGGAATTTTCACTTTATATAGCATCCCTGGGATTGATCAGGAAGTATTAAGACTCAAGTTATTCCTATTCTCTCTAACTAGTGAAGCAATATTATGTTAGGGGAACTACCTCATGGATGAATTACTACTTGAAATGAGTTGTGAAGATAGTTCTTAGACTGATTCTTCCCTCCCACAAGAATATTGTAGTTAAAGAAAGAGATCTATAATTTAGCCAGCAGTTTGAGACACTATATGCGGCATGGTTTATGTTTTAGAAAAAGTTGATGATGGTGCCTAATTATAGAATTATGGGGAGAAAATTACTTAAAATATTTTATTAATCCCTGAATACCAGCTCCAAAGCCATGGGGGATACTATTACTAATGTAGCATTCATACGCCTACATTGGGAGGTAGCATTGGAAATATTATATCAGATCTCTCTTATCCATCGAGGGTGGCATACTCGAGAGGCATAGAGAGGCACTGACACTTATGCTATTAGGGCTTCCAACAAGCACAGAGTTGTTGATGGCACAGTGGCTTAATAGATTACTCAACTAAGGATGGATATTGGGTTAATGACAAAGCATTTTACAAAAATGAATTTCAAGAATATGAATGTTGTGGGTGCATAGGGTAAGGCTTCTATGGCACATTATTTTGATATGGATGAGGAGGCAAACTATCCATAAAATGAGTTGGCAAGTTTTTGAGCTAAGGGCAAATCATCTGTTCAAGATAATTGGAACTCAAGGCAAGGGAACCAAGGTTAAAACTACTATGAAGATAGATACTGGGATCAGAGCAGAGAGAAGGATGGTGACTGGAGGCATAAGGATAATTATAAGGAGAAGGGTAGTATATATATTCCAACAAGTAGCTGTAATACTGACTCATGGATGGAGGATATGATATTTATCTTGGTAAAGGGCCAAGAAAGTTAAGAAAATTACTTTAAGGAGATTAAGGCAGACATTTCAGGTTTGACTTTAAAAGTAGAATTGCATTTTATTGCGATCAAGAAATTAGAGAAAAAATTTGTCCAAATGGCAGAAAATTTGAATCAACATCAACCGAACACTCTTTCTTGCAACACTATGCAAAATTCTATGAACGACGGTCATTATCTAGCCATCACCACTCGGAGAGGTAAGGCCATTACCGATCCCTCTATGCCTATGGTTAATGAGCCAAGAAATGATGTGGTTAATTTTGATAAGGCACATGAAGTGGAGTTGGAAAAATTGGTGACTAATGCTGAGTCACCATAAAAATCGATAGGTGTTAACCAAGGAGTTACAAAGGATAAAGTTAAGGGAAATGCGGATGATCCAGTAGTGAAGACCATTCCACGACCTCCCCAACCTTTTTCTCAGAGGTTAAAGAAAAAGAAAGAAGAAGAAAAGTATAAAAAGTTTATTTTTATGCCAAAATATTTGAACTTGAATATCCCATTTCTTGAAGATCTCGAGAGGATGCCTAGGTATGTAAAATTTATAAAGGACTTAGTGAAAAAAAGTGTGGACAATTATGAGAAAATTGGTGGCTTGAATAATTGTAGTGCGATCAGTAAGTTATGAGGACGTTGGTGGGTCACATAATTAAAGTGTGATAACTTTGCGATCTCTGTCACAAAACAAAGGTTATCCTAGAGCTTTCACAATTGCATGCATCATTGGGACATCTAGATTTTCTAGAGCGTTGTGTAACTTAGGTGCCAGCATTAACTTGATCTTGTTGGCAGTGTTCAAATAGTTGGGCTTGAGACCTTCCAAACCAATGATGATGCAGATATTAACGGCAGATCGTATAGTGAAAAAGCTCGTGGGCATATTATATGAAATTTTGGTTAAGGTTGACAACTTTATCTTTCCAGCTGACTTTTTTGTCTTGGATTATAAAGTAGGAAGACTATTTTTGGCCATGGGTAAAACATTATTGGATATGGAGAAAGGGGATCTAAGTTTAGGCAAAATAGTGAGGAGGTTGCATCCAATGTTCGTAGAACCATGAAGAAGCCGACTGACATGAGGGTGGTTTCGATGTTAAATTATGTTGAGCTTCTAGAGGCCACTTCTTTGGATTTCTTGATGAAGTTTTAGTAATCAAGGTACCTACGTTGTGTCGCGAAACTAAATTAGGTGTTGCTTGAGAGGAAACCCAAGGTATCTTATTAGTTTTTCATTTGTGCTAATTCTTGTTTGTGTGATTGACGTCAGATCTGCACACCTAAGGTGCCTCAGGTATGTTCCTAACTCTCTTTATTTACAGTAGCCTAATTCATTAGGGAAAATACATGTCTATTTGATGGGGGTAGGGATACTTGTGGGTGTAGATGTCCTCTTGGGGGTTTTGTTACTGTATCACTTTCCCCCGAGTCTATTCTTAGTAAAGTCGTCATGTTTAGGACATATTGTGTTTTGTTTCATAATGTTTTGTATGTTGTGTTTTGCCAGGAGAAAATTAGGTACCTATGGGAAGTTTATGTATTTTGATTGTGCTTAAATATGTTAGAAAAATGATACCATGGTTAAATAGGTATATGCGCTAATGATAGAGCATATGCATAAGGTTAATCACAAAAAGGAAGAGAGGCATGGGATGCCACATGGTTAATTCTTGAATAAAGTATTTAAGCATTTTCGTGTGGTTGGAACTAAGGAAATACCAAGCACAGTCAATATGTTCAGTCTGACAACTCTAGTGGAGAACGAATGTATTGAAGACAAGGCTAGAATAATATCTCAAGTGTCTGAATTGTTGGAAGTTCAAGAAAAGTTGGGCAAGGAAATGGAAGAATTGAGGATCAAGTTAGCTGCAAAGGATGCTAAAATAGTTCACCTAAAGCTATAGACTCAAAGGTTATCTTTTGAAGGAACAGGTGCCACTGAAGAGCTTGCAGCAGAAAATACAAACCTCCAAGCTAAAGTGGTAGAACTAACTAGTGAAATTCAAGGACTTAATGCTGAAGTGAAGGTCCTCACCAAACTGTTGTTGGATGCCCATGTTGCTGAAACTACAAGAATGGAGATACCCTCTGTCATCCCTATTCCCTCATCAATTGTGTGTCAGTCTCATATCCTGATTCTCAGGATGGTTTTTAGAGATAGTTATTTTTATGGTGATTATTTTTAGCTTGTTGTACTGATACTGCCGTTTTATTCCTTTTGCAAACTGTTCTTCATGACAATTTTTCCCTTGCTGCCATGAGTTAACTAATATGTAAATATCTTAACTCTTGGTTTACTATTTTTACTTTTCAATGATGCCAAAAGAGGGAATATCAATTTCATATTAAAGGGACCAGGTGTGAAAATATTGAATTGCATACATAATGGCATAGTGACAGGAGGTAGTATGTAAAATACACTAAATGAATAGTTATTCATGATGATAAGGAGAAGTAATTAAAGCTTGATAGCAATTAACAACAAGGGACCAGGTCCCTAAGTTGTGGAAGCATGGCGTTGCATGATAAGGTGGACATTCATCTTCAGTAGTGGTAATCACACTAATTAAATATGATGAATGAGCATGACCAATGCTTCTCAAAACTGTTTGGTTGGTTTGTCATCATCAAAAAAGTGGAAAATTGCAATATCTTGTTTTGATGATGACCATCTAACTTCAAGGGAGCAGATCTACGGATGTTCAAAACTACAGTACAACTGGAACGTGTTTGCACAGTTTTATCCTCTTGCGTAACAAACTGTGCAGGTGTTGCTTGTACTATAGAGAAAACCTGGTGCAATGGCATTTCAACCCTAATCATCACTCATTTAAAAAAGGAAAATGATGTTTCACGATCAAGTGGATTTTGCAAATTCAAAAGTGTACTGAAGAGAGAAAAAAAGGAAAAAACTCAATTTTCAACATTGCTCAAGTATTGCTCATGTTCTTATTTCTATTGTAAGCTAAAAGAGTGATTGTTCTTGAGTGAATCTTGATTTGTAACTGAATTACTCAGCCTATAATAGTAATGTTGTTTTTTCTCTTTGCTTACAGAGTGCTTAAGTAGAGCTCCCTAATTTTTATACTGATTAGAGTTAATCAGTGAGGATTCTTGGCAGAGTTGTCAAGTTGAGGTTGTAGTAGAGTTACTACAAACAGGAGGATCCTAGAGTTACGTTCAATTTTGAGTTTGTAATCAAGAGATTAATTATACTAAACTTCTTAGAGCTTGCGAGGGCAAGACATGGTTTTTCCTCCCTTGAGCAAGGGGGTTTCCACGTTAAATCTTGTGTACTTTACTCTTCTTGCACTGTATTGTGTTCCTGGTTGCTTTACTGTGTTATTTCCTGTGATTTACTGTGCTTTAATGTGTTTTCTCCTAATTGCCTTACAGCGTGGTGCAACCCCCATGGTTTCAATACATAGCTTGGTGAACCAAGTTCAGACCAAACAACCTAGTCTCACTAACCTCAAACCACCCAATAGAAGAACTACACCTCATAACATAGAGAGCCTCGAAAGGAACCATCTAAATAATAGAATAATAACTATTATTATACGCAAACTCAATGAGCTGCAAATGATCATCCCAACTACCTCCAAAATCAATCACAAAAGATGAACTCCCAAGTTAGCTAACTGATGAAAATCCTTAACCAATCCTCGCTTCTCCTCATCCATTTGAGATAAGCTCCCCATAGATAACCTGCTAAGAGCATCAACAGCCAATTAGCTTTACCTGGATGGTAGTGAAGACTGATATCATAATCCTTGAGAAATTTGAGCCACCACCTCTATCAAAGATTTAACTCCTTTTAAGTAAACACGTATTAGAAGCTTTTATGATAAAAAAAGATATCCCTATGAACACCATATAGATAATGGCGTCAAATATTTAAACAGAAAACCACAGCTAGCCATTTAAAGTCATGCGTTGAATAAATCTTCTCATGAACCTTGAGTTGTTGAGAAGCGTAAGCCATAATGTTACCATGCTGGATCATGACTCAACCAAGCCATACACGGGATGTATCACAATAAGCCACAAAACCACCAGTACCTCAGGAAGGGTCAAGAGCGGAGCGAAAGTCAACTTATACTTCAACTTCTCAAACCTACCCTCACAAGTATCAGACTATCAAAACTTCACCTTTTTCTACGTCAACTTGGTCAACAAAGTAGCAATAGCAGAAAAACTATCCACAAACCTCCTATAATACCCAACCAAGACCAAAAAGCTTTTAATATCGATTGGAGCCATGGTTCTAAGTCACTTCTTAACTGCCTCAACTTTTTGTAAATCAATCTTGATCCCCTCGCTAGAAACAACATGGATAAGAAAAGTCACAGCATCCAACCAAAACTCGTACTTAGAGAACTTAGCATACCTATAAGACAACTCGAAGGTAATGGGCCTGATCCTCCTCACTCTTAGAATACAACAAGATGTCATCGATAAAAACTATCAAAAATAGATCAAGAAACTACCTAAACACTCGGTTCATAAGATCCATAAAATCAGCTGGAGCATTAGTCAATCCAAATGACATAACTAGGAACTCATTGTGATGGTACTGAGTACAAAAAGTAGTTTTGGGAATATCCATTTCCCTTATTCTTAACTAATAATGAGATTAATCTTAGAAAAACACCTAGCACCCTGAAGTTAGTCAAAGAGATCATCCATCATAGGAAGATGATACTTATTCTTCACTCTCATCTTATTCAACTGACGATAATCTATACATATCCGATGAGATCCATATTTCTTATGCATGAAAAGCATAGGATCACCCGATAGAGAAACACTAGGATAAATAAGACCCTTATCAAGAAGATCCTTCAACTAATCTGTAAGCTCCTTTACCTTAGCTAGAGCCATTCTATATGAAGGAATAGAGATAAAAAGGGTATCTATTAGAAGATCAATCCCAAAATTGATTTCCCTATCAAAAGGAGTGCCAAGAAAATCATTAGAAAAGATCTCAGGAAATTTACTAACCACAAGGACAGATTGAGAGGAAAGACCCTCCGAGTTAAAATCCTTAACCCAGACCAAATGATAAAGACACCCCTTGGAAATTAGCTTTCAGTCTCTAAGATAATAGATGAACTTCCCTTTAGGTACTAAGGAATGCCCTCCCCATTTTATAACTAGTTTATTAGGAAATTGGAAAATTACCTTACGAGTTTGACAATCTAGGAAAGCGTAGCACAAATGCATATAACATTAACATCTATAATATCTAATTCCAACAAATCCACCAAGGTCTCCCTATTAGAGATAGATATCACATAACCTCTATAGACCCCTCTAACCACAATAGAGTCACCCACTAAGGAAGACATAGAAAAAAGGCTTAGAAATATAATCAGAACCAAAACCAAAGTACACAGCTACATAAGAGGCCACATAAGAAATGGTAGAACCCAAATCAAGTAGGAAATACACACCACGAGAGAAGATATTTAATATACCAGTAATAACATCAGGATATGCCTTAGATTTTATATGGGTGAAAATCGCATAGAGGTAATTTTGACAAGTATCGGTACCAAAAGTAGCACACTTTGGTGCAGGAGTCAAAGATGTAGCAATTAGAACCTTACTAGCTCCCATAGCAACCCTATCCGCCAGACAATTCCACTGAATATGACTAGGCTGGCCAGATCTAAAGAACAAATTCCTCCCCTGATCACAATAACCATGATGCAACTGACCACAAAAATAATAAGGAGAATAGGGTGGGGCTGACTGAGCTCTGCTAGCCTAAAATTTGGCACCCTGTTCTCTAAGACCATTATTACTCTAGAAATGAAGATCAGCAATCGAATTTGGATAAGGAGCACTCGTTATCAATAGGAGTTAGAAAATTGTCAATTCATCTTCTTAAACCACTGTCTACCATCTCTACCACTATTCTATTGTCATACATCCTACTCTAAATACCTAAACGTCTTATTTTACCTTTCTTTTATTTTCGCCTGCTTCTTCTTCTCATCCTTAACTTGTTAAATATATATCACAAGTCTAAAGATGTCCATATCATTAGTCAACATAGTGGCATTACACTGCAAAATCAAGTTTTAAGACAAACCCAAAGAAAACTTCCTCATCCTTGCCCTCATGTTAGTCACCAACTGTAACACACCGATTCGCTGAACCGAAATGCTATAGGTGCTCATAACTCTGAGGGACCATAAGCTAACCCATGACTGATATCTGTAGCTGTATACTGCAAATCATGATATAATAATGCAAAATAAATAGAACTATAAGGCTATAAGGTTCAACTGAATACAATCATATGGGTGAAACTACCCAAAATAACTAAATTTGAAAGCCTCTAAACTATCTGAATAAGGAGTTGAAGGAACATGTCTCCAACAAACTCTGTAAAACTAAACTAAAGAAATAAATAAATGAATCAAATTTGATTTTCCATGAATCAATGAAGACTCACTGTGTCTCTGCGACTGGAATGCAACTGCTACTGCTGGGTTGGAGCTCGTGTCTCAGAACCTATGGTGTAACATGAAAAGAAAGCACCATAGCACAAATGCGTCAGTACAACTGGAGTATTGAGTATACGAGGAAGGTAGGCTGAACATAAAGGGTTTCATGCATAAATAACACTGACTGACTAATATGAACGTTGGAGTGCAAACACATATATATAGAAACTGGGACCATAAATACGTGATAGCATGACCTGTAAGCGAATACATGGTTTACTGATAACTGTCATGACTGATACTGAAACTGATAACATGGACGACTATATCTGACAATCCTATATATACTGAAATTTGAAGAAAGCCCTGAGTTCTTTTATTGAGACTGATACTGAAACTGTGGGAAGTAGTGTTTAACTGACATGCCCTATGTATGCCGTTATGGCTAAGCTGGGGTCCAATCTCTGCCCCGACTGGAGGGGTGTCAATACCGTGCCACGGGTAAGGACAACCTGTGAGTGACCCTTATCTGGCGGGTACTCAATAAGAATGGTGGGAACTCTAAACTTACGGGTTAAGCCACCTCATCAACCCTAATCTGACGAATTAAAATGTCTCAACCTACGCTAGCTATGTAGTTCTGGAACACAGGGATGACTACTAAGAATCACACCCTAAAATGGTCGGTGAGTTCCCATACTTGGGTTCACTTGGTGCTAACCTCTACTCCCATCTGGAGGGACTGGACATGAATAATTAACTGTGCATGACTTAATCGTACTGAATTCCATTTACTGGCGGCATGTTACTGATATCTGACAACTGACTAAGATCATGAGGTTTTCCTGATTCACATGACTGACTGAAGTTTATGGAATCATATCTTGAGTTCGAATATCGTGAAACATGACATGGATCTAGCCACATAACTATAGTTTTTGGGTACAAGTACCCCCAGGACTCCATGGAAGAAAACTGATACACATGACTGACTTGATCATAAGAGTAGAGTCCATTGTTAATAATATCATAAGTAGGGATCTCATACTAAGCATGGTTATCAACAATGTATTGCATGGAAAGGATTTCATATCACATGGAAGTACTTGCACAATCTTAATATCATGTTCATTGCATATTTATATTGGCAACACATACCAATAGCATGGAAGTTCATGGGGATTGCATAGTTATCATGCATATTGTTCATAAGTAGGATTTGCAAGTAAACATAGCATAATTTCATAAGAATATTTCATGAGTATTCCACCAACATTTACAAGGCACATTATCAACATAGAAGTCATTGGAACGTAAGGGCATATCATGAATCCTTCACTTAGTCACAATTTAGCTATATTGCATGATTTCTAGTTTCTTAGGCAATTTATCAAACACCTTACATGCACATCTTAAGCATAGGTGAAATCATCAATTATACATCATGAACAACCAAATTTTTAGGTTTCCAACTCATATGAAATCATGAATTCATAAAAACATATAAAGATTCCATCTTGGGAATCACCCAATATCAAAAACATGATCATCCATACCCAACAATATAGAAATCATACTTTATAATAAAAAAGAGGGTTTTTGAGCTTTATGGATGCAAGGGATCCATAAATCAACTCACGCATACCTTAGAAGGAAGATTCTTGATGATTGACGGAGGAATTTCCTTGAAATCAGATCTTCAAGCTTTGTTATGCAACCCTAGTTGTTTTTCTCTTTTAGTGCTCTTGGATGATGAGCTTTGAGATGATAATAGGGTTGCAATATGTTTAGAAGCTATATATTTCATAGGGTTAAGTTTAGGGACGTGTAAGGAGTGTTAAAAGACTTAAATACCCTTAAAATAACTCAGAACGGAGTGTTTTTGGCACCTGGAACTGACTTAGGCAGTGCCCAAGTGATTTCCTAAGCTAGGTTGGGCGGCGCCTAACCAATCGCCTATGCTTGGGTTGCGCGACGCCTAATCAATCGTCTATGCTTACTGTCTCTCACAAAAATAGGCATAACTTTTCGCTCGGGTATTGGATTAAGACGAAATTGGTATCATTGGAAAGCTAATTCAATTCTCTACAATTTGGTGGGTACAAATAAGACAAAATACCACACTAATATCAAGTTATACTCGTTCAAAGATGACCCTTGCAAAATCGAACACTAAAACTTGATGGATTCAAAAACTCTTCGCTTGTATTTCCTTAAGTGACTCATATGAACATGCTTAATTCATCATAAGCTATCCTATCACCAGGATATTCATTGTAAGTCATGTACTAAAGTATGAATCATAGAATAGGATATTTCATACGTAGGAATACTTTTTCACTTCCTAGCTTAGAAACATGTGGGGCATTACACCAACTCCTGAGAAAAGCAAGACAACTAATGAAATTTTAAAGAATACTCCTTCATACTCATCCTACTCTGCTTCAAATTCATAACTTCTTAAAACTTCTCGAATTTTAGCCTTTCTAAATATCCTGATCTTTAGGGCCTCTGTCCTTCTTATGACTTACCATACGAGTCTTATAGTATGGTTATGAGTCTAGGGACCCAAGTCATAACTAAACCAATATGTTATTGTCTAAGTTATATCCTAGTTATGAGAGACTCCTCATGAGTCATATGATTATATGATGAGTGTTTAGGGTCCAGGTGTATGTTGTCCAGTGTCCATTCCCTTAGTGTTATGTGTTGATCATGGATAGACCATACAAGTTGTATGGTCTAGTGACAACAAGGGATAGGAAGTTATAAGTTGGACGGTAAATGTTGTCCAATTCTCTATCTTGGTGATGACTGAATGTCTTGACTCGTGACTACTTACGGACTTTTCACAGCTTTTAAGCTGAGGGTATTTTGGATATTTCCCACTTTAATCCCTTAAGACCCCACATCTTATAACACCTTTTGATCATTGATTATACCTTTTTAAAAGATCAAACTCTCTCAATGCTCTCTCTAAAACCTCTCAAGAAGATTGGCCTAGGGTTTCTTCAAAGTGGTCATCTAAGAGCTTAAGGATCAAATTCTCTCTATGAATCTTTGTAACTCAGGCATGTGACTCTTACCTCATTGTTAGTTTACTAAAATCATATGTTTATAGTGTTGTTCATGAGTCATTAATAGTTTTTTTAAAACCATAGTTGAGGGTTTAAATGTATAATATTGAGTATTGTTTTCACATGGTTTAAATTATGATTAAACGTGTTTTGATAATAGTTTTTCTAATGTGGGTAAATGAGAATTGTGGTTTAACAAATGGGAAATGTTTTACCCTAAATTTGTTGGGTTTTGGCTTTAATAAAGGTATGACCTCAACCTATTTGTGAAATTATCGATGAGAATGATCTTGTCATAAGTTTAAATTGTGTTTTAAACTAATGCTTGTCATAAGAATGTTAATGAAGGATGGATGGCTTTGTAAAGGTCTTAATGACCATAAATTGAATTAAGTTGTGTTTTGAACTAAGGCATTGGCCTAAGAAAGATAATGATTGGTAAATGATTTTATGAAAGCCATGTTGGCCATAAATTGATTTGAAATACCAAATTGGTTCGAGTCCCTAAAATGTTGAATTGAATTGATGTCCTTGTTTGCACAATGGGTTCAAGTCCTAAATTGGTTATTAAAGGTTATGGTACGTTGTATGCTTACAAATGGGGTTGGTTTGATGATACCAACGGGATTTCTTTGATAAGTAACTGGATTAATAGTTGTGTTTGTGAAATGAGTATTTTAATTGGGATTTAAAGTGGGATGTGTATTCGGTCCGTGAAAGTGAATTATGAAGGATTGACACTAGAAACCGTGCTAGACAATGTAGCTGTCTATAAGACTAGGAGGTTTGATTCCCTGAAATAAATATATAAACAGGAGGTTTGATTCCCCCATATTATAAATATTGGTGATTAAGTCACCTTGACTATGAAGGGAGTTTTGAGTCCCCCATAAAGGCATATACAGATAAGGATATTCTCTGGTTCATATAGCTACACGCACTGGGGGCCTTCCAGCTAAGGAAGAGCTAGGCCTATATAGCTCGTGGATGCTTTGTTTGATGATGGTTATTCTACATAGCCTAGGTTAAGTTTTTTGAAGTTCATGTTAAGCCTTGTTCCCTACCCCAGCATGTGGTATAATATATGTATATGTATTTCACTTGATATTATGCAATGAATGTTGTATTGTTTTTGAACCATTATCATTGCATTATGTTGTTCCTCTATCCCTGAGTTACATGGTTGCACACCAACCGCTAACCATCTCTGGATGAAGTATCCCTATGTGATGTCGGTATCGTAACCTTTTCTACTTTTCCTACACAGTGATCAGGTGCCCGAGTTTGTTTGTGAGTTGACATTGATGTGGTGAGCTTCAATACTTTGGAAGGCTTCATTTCATGGGACTTATTTCATATGTCTTAGACCTTGTTTAGACTTTGTTTTGGCAACTATCATGGGCATATCCCAACATTTTATTGACTTTGGTTTTGTGGTGGCTTTGTTGGATTTCTGTGGACTTGGGTGGTTTGGTTGATTGTTTTGGTAACGGACAGTTATCCGGTTACCAGTGGTTAATACAGAAATATCATGAATTATCATTAGTTTTATTAAGAAATATATTATTATATGTTCGAAATTCATCCAATATTTGGGGATGTTGTGTTTATACGGTTAGGTAAATGGGGTGATCTCCTGTCCATATGGGACTTGAGATCCTATCACAGACAGGATTTGGTTTGGGTCATGAAACTCCTCCACCTTGGCTTCTCTCAACTCCTAAGGAAAGAAACGATCAAAGAAGGAACCAGAAAACTCCTCCCACATTGCCTGCTTTGTATTTTCACCCCTTGACTACTCTTACTCCTCATTCCACTAATATGCTACATCTTTCAACTGATATGCAGTAAAGTCTACACCCTTAAAATCAGTAGCATGCATAACCCTAAATATCTTCTCCATCTCCACAAAACCTTCAGGACCCTCCTCAACCTTAGAACCAGTAAAGGTTGGGGGATTCAATCTCATAAACTTACTAACTCGGGTGACCTTAGAAGAAGGAGCAACAAAACCTATACGATCAGACTTGTGAGACTGAGATGTCACCAACTTAGTCAGCAGACGAATAGAATTGTAAAACTCCATATTAGAGATGTCTCTTTATGGTGAAAGAGCATGAGTGTCACCAACTGGAGAAGGATTAGTGGGTACTAGTGGAACCCCAGGTAGTGAAGCCTAATCAGGAGCAGGGACCCTAGATTAGATCTGCACTCTATAGGCAGGACGAGTCTCCTACACACTCCCATTAGGTGGGGAAGAAGTGCCAGGAGAGATTCTATGGACATCAGATCTTCGAGGAGGTATGATCTAAAAAGTGGGTAAATCAGGAGTTAGAGAGAATTCATGACACTAGACTCTATAGCTCGAAACAAAACACAAGAAAGGGACACATTTCTAAATGCCTTATAGCCTCCCCCTTATAAGTGTGGTGCGCTATACACCCAGAAAAGAGACTTTACTCTATATGGATTTATGGACACCCAAAGACGCTGATCATATGCTCTGATGCCAAGCTTGTCAGGACCCGACCCCAGGCCTGGCTGTGAAGGGTATCTCAAGCCCACCGAGGGTCGAAGACCACCTCCATAAATATCAATCCAATCATAATCCCAATAATAACAAAGTAGAAGAAAACCAGAGAGTAAATATAAAACAATCAATGTGACTCAAGAATAACTCTAGAAGTCAACAACACCATCCGACCCATACATATTCACAAAAGCATCTAAGCCAATCCAAATATAAAACTAGGCCGATACATGCCCCCAACCATGACAGTGACATTGTCAATGATAATGTTAATGTGAAATCTTCAATTCTAAAATATGGAAAGAAACTGATGGAATGACTAAGCTTTCTAGAGGATGAAAGCTCACCACTTCACCGCAAACCAAATGAAGAGCCTGATCACCTAACGCTGCACAAGTCCATAAAGAACCTCTAGGACCATACATCATGAAATCATACAGCATTCGAGAACGGTTAGTGGAGTAAGCACTAGCATAACTCATGATAAGGGGATAAAATCATACCTTTTCAGAACAATCCAAGTCAATCTCAAGGTATAGGTTCACATACATGTATAAAATTATATTCAAGATGTCAAGATAGGGAAGAAGGTTTAGCATAAGATTTAAAATAATTTACCTGGACAGTGTAGTTATGCCTTCATAAAAACACCCACGAGCTATATAGGTCCAGGTCCATCCACCGAAAGGGCCCCAATGCATATAGCCGTACGAACTAGAGATATATCCAAGGAAGGCCAGGGAATCCATGACCCTACGCCATCCTGGATACAAATATATATAGTGTGAACTATGCATATGTTCATCAAGACCCCCACGCCAGCAAACATGGTTTTTAGTATTTGTCCCCCCCAGAATCTTTACCTTCACGGCGAGCTATACAACCCCGACCAATTAAAACATTTTCACATAACCCATCCATTTAATCAAGGAGTTATTCATTATGGATTATCAAATGGTATTGTCATACCAATTCAAGCTTTTAAGAGATTTCATTATGCCATCCCTAGGGGGATCCACGACCCCCAAATTATATTATTCATCAACTTGGGGTTTCTTCGACCCCTGAGCATTTTATCAAAATTATATCATGGCCATCAGAGCCTTTCCAAATTCATCATAGTTCATTAACCATTTATGCAATGCATTAGATTAGATAAGTGGGAAAAACTAAAATTCCAAATCCAATTATGCAAGTGAGTTGAGGTGTTTACAAATTCCAAAACCAATAATTTGTTTATTTAGGGGAATCCACGACCTCTGTGTTTCATAAAATTAGGGGAATCCACGACCCCTATCCTACCATACCCATGCACTCCATGAGTTCACAAACCATCAATTCAAAACATGAATAATCCCTAAAAGCCATGGGAAAAGCATTTAAATGAATACCATCCAAGACCCTAAACCCATTATTCAAAACCAAACATCAAAACCATGTGAATATTAAACAAATTTATTCCATAATGAAAACATAAGTTTAGGAAAAAATATATAGGCCTGATTCACCAAGAAATTTGGAGAAGACATCACCCTTTGAGCCCTAGATGACTAATCCCTTAGAAAACCCTAATTGTTCTTGCTTAGGGATTTGAGATATGAGGGAAGGGTATTTGATTTATGTTATGGTGATAATGAGGTCCCTAAAGGGTATAAAGGTCATAGGTCTTAATTAGGGAAAGAGGGAAATAACCAAAGTGTGCTCATTAAAATGCAAAAAATTATCGCTAGTGGTTATGGTACCTTACGACTCGTAAGGACTTCTTATATATCATCGCCACGACTCATGGTCGGGACAGTAACTCAGGGCACTTCTACTGGTTGGGTCATGAGTCCCACCCTATGACTCATTACCTCAATATATGTCTCATAGGGTTCAAGTCGTAGTCATAATAGTAAACACGGGCCATCATACTGGTGAGACTACGAGTCCCACACTATGACTCATAATGTATCACCATGACTCGTATGGCCTTAATCATACTCAGGACAGAAACTTTGGAAAACCTACTAGTCAAACAATGACAGGAACCCTATGACTTATAAGGAATCTTCAGACTCGTCACCTAAGTCGTGACTTGGACAGTGAGCTCAAAACTCAAAAAATTTTAGGGTCCAAAACTTGGGGTATTATATTACCCTAGAACACAAAAATAAAACCAAAGAGAATATAGAAAAGCAACAAGAATAAAAGGAGGACCCACTCAAACATGATCATCCAATGCGGGGAACAAGAACGAATAATTGGACATCATTTCCTCTTCGGATTCCCAAGTAGCTTCCTCTATCTTTTGATTTCTTCAAAGAACCTACACCAAATCCACATCCTTAGTTCTCAATCTCTGAACTAGCCTATCCAAAATCTCAGCTGGGACTTCCTCATGGGACAAGGAATCAGAAATACCAACATCCTTAATAGGCACAATCAAGGAATGATCACCCATACATTTCTTCAAATTTGACATATGGAACACCGAATGAATACAACCCAAGCTCAAAGGTTAATCCAGCTCATAAGCAACATTCCCAACTCTTTTTATAATTTAATATAGACAACATAACAAGTACTGTGCTTCCCCTTCTTCCCAAACCATATGACTCCCTTCATAGGAGATACTTTTAAGAACACCCAATCAACCACTTCAAATTCCAATTCGCGTCACCTTACATCTGCATAGGTATTTTGGCGACTTTGGGTTTTCTTAATCCTATCCCTAATTAGCTTCACCTTCTCCATGGCTTGGTGAACCATGTCCAAACCAAATAACCTAGTCTCACCAAACTTAAACAACCCAATAGGAGACCTACATCTCCTACCAAAGAGAGCCTCGACAGGAGCCATCTGAATCCCGAATGATAACTATTATTACATGCAAACTCAATTAGTGGCAAATGATCCACCCAACTACCTCCAAAATCATTCACATAAGCCCTTAGCATATCCTCTAAATTCTGAATAGTCCATTCCTCTTGTTTATTTATTTGAGGGAGAAAAGCGATACTAAGGTTCACCTTAGTCCCCAAACCTTTTTGAAGTGAATTCCAACAGTGGGATAAAAATTCATACCTCGATCCAAAAAGATGGACACTAGTGTACTATGTAATCTAACTATTTCCTCAATGAACAACTTAGCATAATCTTCTTCAAAGTAAGTAGTCCTCACAAGAAAAAAGTGAGCAGACTTAGTCATTCTATCCACAATGACCCAAATCGAATCATATTGGTTACAAGATCATGGAATACCGATAACAAAATCCATATTGATCACTTCCCACTTCCACACGGGCAACTCTATTTTGACAGAAAACCCACCCAGCCTCAAATGCTCAACCTTCACTAGTTGAAAAACCATACACTTAGTAACAAAGTTTTCCACATCCCTCCTAATATTATTCCTCTAATTAATTTCCTTTAAGTCATGGTACATCTATATCGAACATGGTTGAATAGTATATGTTGTCTAATGAGCCTAATTCAATATCCTTTCCCGCAACCTATCAATATCAGGAACACACAATCTGCTTTAATACCTCAAGATACCATCACCACTAATCTTAAAAGCCAAGACCTTTTGTTGACCCATGTGACCTTTAATTTGTATAAATATAGGGCCTAGTGTCTATTTCTCCTTCACCTCAGCACTAAGAAATTAATCAACCACTTCTTGTACATTTACACATCTATCCTTAACTACTAAAAGATGAACTCCCAAGTTAGACAATTGGTAAATATCCTTTACTAATCCTTGCTTCTACTAATCCACATGAGATAAGCTCCCCATAGATAAACTGCTAAGAGCATCAACAACCAAATTAGCTTTACTTAGATAGTAGTGAAGACTCATATGATAATCCTCGATCCCCATATAGATAATAGTGCTAAATATTAAAGGAAAAACCATAGCTAGAAATTCCAAGTTATGCGACGGATAATATTCTCATGAACCTTGTGATGTTGATAAATTTAAGCCACAATCCTACCATCTTACATCAGGAAACAACTAAGCCCTACACGGGATGTATCATAATAAAACACAAAACCATCTGTACCATCGGGCAGGGTCAAGACTGGAGTCAAAGTCAACTTATCCTTCAACTTCTCAAAAATACCTCACAAGCATCGGACCATAAAAACTTAACCTTTTTCAAGGTCAACTTGGTCAACGGAGCAGCAATAGAAGAAAAACTATCCACAAACCTCCTATAATACCCATCCAAGCCCAAGAAGCTCTAAATATTGATTAGAGTCATGGCTCTAGACCACTTCTTAACTGCATCAATTTTTTATGGACCCACCTTGACTCCTCACTAGATAGAACATAGCCAAAGAGAGTCACAACATCCAACCAAAAATTATACTTAGAGAATATCGTATACAACCGTTGATCCTTAAGAGTCTGTTACACAATTCAGAGGATGATGGGTCGGATCCTTATCACTCTCAAAATACATTAAGATGTCATCGATAAACACTACCAAAAATAGATCCAGAAACTACATAAACACTCAGTTCAAAAGATCCATAAAAATAGCCTAAGCAATGGTTAATCCAAATGACATAACCAGGATCTCACAGTGACCATATTGGATATAGAAAGCCGTCTTAGGGATATGCACTTCCTTTATCCTCAACTGATGATAGCCCAAATAAAGATCTATCTTAGAAAAGCACCTAGCACCCTGAAGCTGGTCAAAGAGATCATTAATTCTAAGAAGAGGGTACTTACTATTCACCATAACCTAATTCAACTAAAGATAATCTATATACATAAAAAAATACTCATTATTATTATGCACAAAAAACATAGAAGCACCCCATAGAGAAATACTAGGATGAATAAAGCCCTTATTAAGAAGATCCCTTAATTGTTTTTTAAGCTTCTTTAGCTCAGTCGAACCTATTTATATAGAGGAATAAACATAGGATAGGTATCTGGTAAAAGATCAATCCCAAAATCAATTTAGCTAGAGAGAGGAATACAAGGAAGATCATGAGGAAAAACCTCAGTAAATTCACTAACCATAGGGACATATTACAAGGAAGGACCATCTTAGTTAGAATCCTTAACCCTAACCAAATTATAAAGACACCCCTTGGAATATAGCTTTTGGGATCTAAGTTAAGAAATGAACCTCCCTTTAGGTACTAAGGAACTCTCTTCCCATTTATAACCATTATATTAGGAAATTGGAAAATTTCCTTATGAGCCCAACAATCTAGAGAAGCGTAGAATGAATGGATTCAATCCATCCCTAAGATCACATCAAAAATCGTCATATCCAATTCAATCAAATCCATCAAGGTCTCCCTATCAAATATAGATACCACACAACCTCTATAAACCCTTCTAACTACAACATAGTTAGCCACTAGGGTAGACACAGAAAAGGGCTCAAAAATATAATCAAGACCAAAACTAAAGTGCACATCCACATAAGGGATTATATAAGAAAGGGTTGAACCTGTATTAAGTAGATAATACATATCACGAGAGAAGAGCTTTAATGTACCAATAACAACATTAGGAGATACCTCAGATTCTTAATGGGTGGAAAAAGCATGTGGTGATTCTGGTTAATTTCAGTACCAGAAGTAGCACCCTTTGGTACAAGAGTAAATGACATAGTAATCGAGACCTTATTATCTCCCATTGCAACCCTATCCACCAAAAAGTTCCTCAAAATATGACCAAGATAGACACATCTGAAGCATAACTTTCTCACCTTGCCATAATAATAATTATGCAACTGACTATAAAACTGAGAAGGGGGATAGGGTAGGGCTGACTGAGCACCACTAGCTTAAGACTGGGCACCCTGTGCCCTAAGACTATCAATTCTCTGGAAATGACAATCACTGGATGTCTTAAGATACAATAACCATCGAATAAGAGATAGGAATCCCCCAATTCTACTTCTTACAACACTATCTACCATTTATACCACTATTCTGTTGTCCTCCACCCGACTCTAAATACCTAAACTTCTTGTTCTGCCTTTCTCTCATTTTTTTCTACTTCGTTTTCTTATCCTTTACTTGTTGTATATACCCCATAAGTTTAGAGATGTCCACATTATTATACATCTTAGCAGCCTTAAATTCCAAAACCAAGTCCCAAGAAAATACCAACTCAAACTTCTTCATCCTATCCTTTTTTCTAGTAACCACCTCCGAATTGTAGTGAGATAACTGATGAAATTTAAAATTATTCTCCTTAACACTCATCCGTCCCTACTTCAAATCCATAAATTTTTCCTTCTTGGCTTCTCTCAACTCATGAGGAAAGAAATGGTTAAGGAAGGCACCCAAAAACTCCTCCCACATTGCTTTCTCTGCATCTTCACCCCTCAATTGTTCCCACTTCTCATACCACTTATATGCTACATCTTTCAACTGATATGATGAATCTCTATATTGTCAAAATCAGTAGCATACATAACCTAAAATATCTTCTCCATTTCATTCATAAAACCTTGGGGATCCTCCTCAATCTTAGAATCAGTAAAGGTTAGGGGATTTAATCTCATAAATTGCCCTACTCAAGTGAACTTAAAATAAAGAGCAGTAGAACCCACACGATCAAAATAATGATACTGAGATATCTCCAATAGAGTCAACATATGAATCGAATAGAGAAACTTCATATTAGAGATATCTCCTTTTGGTGACTAAGCATGAGTGTCACCAACAGGAGAAAGATTATAGGGGATTAGTAGAATCCCCGGTAGAGCATCACAATCAAGAGCAGGGACACTTGACTGGATCTACACTCCATAGGCGGGGTGAGTCTCCTCCACATTCCCTTCAGGTGGGTAAGATATGCCAAGAGAGTTTCCACGCACATCAGATCTTTGAGGAGGCATGATCTAAAATATGGGTAAATAAGGAGTTAGAGAGAATTCATGACACTAGAGTCTATAGCCCGAAAAAAAAAACAAAAGAAAGGGAAATATTCCAAAATGCCTTATAGCCTCCCCCTTATAAGTGTGGCACACTACACACCCATAAAAAGACTCTACTCAACACGGATTTGTGGATACCAAAAGTTACTGAACCTATGCTTTGACAACAAGCTTGTCATGACCCAACCCTGGGTTTAGCTGAGATGGGTGTCTCAAGCCCACTGAGGGTCGGAGACCATCCCGTAACTTGTATAATCCATTCATAATACCAATAATAACAAAGTAGAAGAAAGACAGAGATTAAAGATAAAATAGTCAACATAACTCAAGAATAACTCTAAGAGTTAATAACACCATCTTACCACACATGTCCATAAAATCCTCTAAACCAATCAGAAGATAAAATTAGGTCGGGACATATCCCCGACCATGATAGTGACAATGACAATGATAATGTTGATGTGAACTCTTAAATTCTAAAATATAGAAATAAACCATGGAATGGATAAGCTTTCTGGAGGATGGAAGCTCATTACTTTACCACGAACCAAATGACAAGCCCGATCAACTAATATTGCACAAGTTAATAAAGAACCCCTATGACCCTGTATCATGAAAGGATGTAGCATTTGGGGATAGTTAGTGGGGTGAGCTCTAGTACATAACTAAAGATAAGGGGATAAAATAATGCCTTTTCAAAACAACCCAAGTCAATCTCAATGTATATGTTCACATATATGCATAAAATTATATATAAGATGTCTTGATAGGGAACAAGGTTTAGCATGAGATTTAAAATAATTAACCTGGAATCTATAGTTCTACCATCATAAAAATGCTAGCGGGCTATATGGTTCTAGCTCCCTTCACTGAAAGGGCCTCAATGCAGTAGCAGCACGAACTAGAGATATCCAAGGAAGGCCGAGGAATCCATGACCCTATGTCATCCCAAAAAGAAATATATATAGTGTAAACTATGCACCTCTACCTTCATGGGATCTATACAACCCCTTATAAGCCCAATTTAAACATTTGCACATCACCCATCAATTTAATCAAGGAGTTATTAATTAAGGCATTATCAAATGGTATCGTCATACCAATTCATGCTTGCAAGCAATTTCATTATGCCATCCCTTAGGGGAATACACGGCACCCAAACTTAATTATTCATCAACTTAGGAGAATCCATAACCCCCAAAAATTTTATCAAAATTATATCATAGGCATCAGGGCTTTTCCAAATCCGATTATACTTTATTAACTATTTATGCAATGCATTAGTGTAGAAAATGGGCAAAACTATATTTCAAAGCCAATTATGTAAGTGGGTTGAGGCGATGGCAAATTCAAACACCAATAATCTATTTATTTGGGGGAATTCACAACCCCTGTATTTCATAAAATTAGGGGTATCCACCTCCCCCATCCCATCACCATACCCATGCAACCCATGAGTTCACAAACCATCAGTTCAAAACATTAATAATCCATAAAAGCCATGGGAAAAGCATTTAAACAAATACCATCAAAAACCCCCAACCAATTATTCAAAACCAAACATCAGAACCATGTAAATAATAAACCAATTCATTCCATAACAAAAACACAAGTTAATGGAAAGTTACATATACGTGACACGCCAAGATATTTGGAGAAAAAATCACCCTTTGATCCCTAGATGACCAATCCCTTGGAAAAATTATAATTGTTCTTGCTTAGGGACTTGAGAGAAGAGAGAAGCACATTTGAGTTATGTTGGGTGATAATGTGGTCCCCAAAGGGTTTTAAGGTCATTGTTCTCATTTAAAGAAAGAGGGAAATAACTAAAGTGCCCTCAATTAAAATGCAAAAAACTATCGCCAGTAACTACGGGTCACCTTTGACTCATAAAGACTTGTTATATGTCGTCATCATGACTCATGGTCTGTACAGTAACTCATGGCACCTCTACTAGTTGGCTCACGAGTCCCACTTTACAACTCATTACCTCACCCTATGTCTCATAGGGTTCAACTCATAATCATAATAAAAAACATGGGCCATCATATTGGTGAGACTACGAGTCCAATTTTTAACTCATAATGTCTCACCATGACTCGTATGACCTTAATCATACTCAGGACAGAAACTTTAGGCAACCTACCGGTCAGACAACAAATTGCACTCTACGACTTATGAGAAGTCTTCACGACTCATTACCTAAGTCGTGACTTAGATAGTAAGCTTAAAACTCAAAAATTTTTAGGTTTCAAGACTTGGGGTATTATATATTTCCAAACCTACTCCTATATTAATTGTAAGAGGTGGTACACAAAATGGTGGGGGTGCAACTAGAGATGCTTGAGAAAGATAAAGAGGTGCTCGTAGTGGTCGTCGAGGAGTTACTTAAGCCACTAGCGAACGTGGTCAGTTCTATGTTATACCTTCTAGGCTTGAGGGAAAGGCCTCTGATGCTATTATTACGAGTGTCATTGTGGTTTGCTATAGATCTGCTTTCGTATTATTTGACCGTCAATCGACTTTCTTCTATGTATCCATATATTTTACTTCTTATTTCGACGTTGCATGTGAAACTCTTACTATGCCTCTTCATGTTTCTAAACCCATAAGATATTCTTTATGGTGGAACAGATATTCTAACCTTGTGTGGTTATCTTTGTGGGCGGTAAGATTTTAGTAAACTTGTTTTTTTTTTTTGGTTTAATTTGTATTTTATTAATAATCAAAAGTTAAAAAAACAAGAATAGGCTAACCCATTCAAAATACAACCTAAGTAGCAAAGAAAATAAATCTGGACCAGATTTTAGAAACCTGGCCCAAAAAATACATATATATAAGTAAGTAGGGTTTCCTAACTGAGCTAAGAAGCTCATTAGTACACTCCTCCTTTTCTGCTCTAAGTTTACAGTTTCCATGGATTTTTTTTCAATTTTCAGCTCCAACTTCTGCTTCTTTGGATGGTGAATATCGTTCCCTTGTATAGCTATGGTGTATACATCTTCATCTTCAAAAGTAAGTTTTCTTTTTTGTTTAATCATCTCAGGTTGATCTTTGTTGCTTAACTTCCTTTTTTCTTTCAATAACCAGCTGAGATCTCTAGTACTAAGGCGTATGACAAGCTTTTTTGGTGCACGAAAAGAGGGTCTAGTCTGCTTAGGCCTAGTGATCATTGCAGGTAAGCTTACCAGATTATCATTACTAACTTTAGTCTCCCTTCTGAAATTTAACCTTCCTATTTAATTAGTTCTTGACGGGGGGAGATTAATGGATGCTCTAACCCACTGGATCTTTGATGATTCCAAAAACCTAAGCTGCATGAATTAAAGAGCTGGCCAATGACCCCTGATTTACTGAGAGTCCTTTTTGATGGCTGATGACCTAGGCTAAGTAGTTTTCTTTTTTGTTTGTTGCTCATCTTGTACAGAAGCAAGTGTATTAGCCTGTCCAGTCTATTGTCTGATGCTTAGCTACTAGCCTGAGATAAGATGACTGATACTTAACACTGTTCAAAATATTTCTAACTGTGTTAGGAAATTGCTAAAATGTTGTATATTCAAACTAATTATACTACACTTCTATGTTGGCTAGATAATCTGCTAGTTGGTTCCCTTATCTGAATGTATGAAGCATTTTTACTTGCTTGCTTTTAATCATTTTCCATGCATTCATTATTATATCCTCAATCTCCCATGGTATTTTCCACTCCTTGCATAGAATCTACTTTAGTATAAGTGAACCAGTCTGTATTATAACTTTGTTGTGTCCTAAATTACTGCAATGTTTTGCTGCATTCCAAAGAGCAATTGCTTCTGCTTCTAGACTAGTGACCTCTTCGATATCTTTTCCTGCCGCATACACTGGATCACATTTTTCATCTCTTAATAAAAATGCCCATGAACTTCTCCCTAGATTTCTTATTGACACTCCATCTGTATTGTATATAACCTAGCCTGACTTTGGAAATTCCCACATGACACTTATAACCTTAATTGTAGCTTTTAGTTTTCTGAATTGGTGCATAATAGCAGGCCAATCCTCTCTAAAATTCAAATCTGGCTTTCTCACTTTAAGTAGCATCTTAAGATGTTTTATAATATTTATGATCATCTTGTAAACTAAAACTCTTTTTCCTTCATGCTTCAGTGAATTCCACCTTTTACATAATTCCTAAATTATCATGGCTGGAATTGCTCTGAAATAAGCTTTCTCTCTTGGCTTTACATCAACATTCCACCAGGAATATATAACATTTCAAACTCAGTCCCTGAATGCTCATACCTGTAAAAGAAGAGAAGAAGGACCAAGTCCTGTAAGCAAAATCTGATCCTAATAGTACATGAGTCACAGTCTCTTATGTTGGATTTTGACAACACCAACACATAGAAGGACCTTTCACTCCCTATCTTCAAAAAGTAGCATCAACAGAAATTTTCCCCTTCCACATTCGCCACATGAAAAAGCTAAACTTAAAAGGTAAACCTTTTATCCATACTTTTTTGTATAATTCATTAGAGTTCTCCCTCTGTCGAATATAGTGCCATGCAGATTTGACACTAAAATTTCCTTTTGTATCTAAGGTCCAAATTGCCTTATCCTGCATTAAATCATTCTATGGACTATTTATATTGTGAATTATATAGTCCACCATGTCCTCTGATAGAATCTCCTGAAGCTAGACGTTATCTCATTGACTTTCCTTAATCAAATCACTAACTTTCTGAATACTATCATCCCATTCTCTGCTATCCTTCATAATAGACTATAAATCTCCTAACCCTGTCCAATTGTCAAACCACACATGGGAACTTCCTCCCTTTTTTTCCCACAAGATCAAGTGATCAACCAAGTCCCTTGCAATCAACATCTTTTTCCAAACTTGTGAACCACATCCTGATTTCCACATGGCTTTTTTAGGATGTACTTTACTGCAATATTTATTCATCATATAATCTCTCCATATAGATCTCTTTGTTCTAAAGTTCCACCAGAGTTTACAGAATAATGTTGTTGATATATCATGAAGACTCCTAAAGACAAGGCCTCTTTCCAGTTTTGGTAAACATATTTTGGACCATGCAACCCAATGTCTGCCTTTTCCTTCTGCACTACTACTACAAAAAATTTAGAAAAATACTTCTGAATAGAATTAATCACATTCTTTGGAGGATTCATAACTGATAAGCAATGGATTAGAACACTTTATAGCACATGTTTGATTAATACAGCCCTTCCATCAAAAGATAATAATTTTCCTTTCCATGTCTGTAGCTTAGTACTAATTCTATTCAAAATTTGCTGATAATAAAGCTTCTTCTTTCTCTTGTAAAAAACTGGACAACTAAGATAATTAAAAGGAAACTCCTTTCTTAGTATGCCTGTAATCATTTCTGCCAAGACAACTGCTCCATTGGATGCTTTTTCATGCAAATACAAAGCACTCTTATCCTTGTTAATTCTTTGACCCGATACCTTCTCATATTCGTCCAAAGTATTTGTCACTAGCTTCAATGTCCCTAGTTCTGCTTTGCACATAATGATTATATCATCTGCAAAAGCAAGATGATTTGACTTTGGGCTTCCTCTAGGCATTCCAAGCAATTTGAAATTCTTTTGTTTTAATAATTCCTTCAGGCTTCTTGACAATATCTCTGCTGCTATAATAAACAAAGTAGGAGTTAAAGGATCCCTTTGCTTCAATCCCCTAGAAGATTTAAAGAATCCTTTGAGTTGTCCATTAATTAACAGTGAATGCCAATTATTTGCCAATAGTCTGAACACCATTTCAAGTAGGTGTTCACTAAAACCTATCCTCCTAAGTACCTTTGTCAAAAAAAGCCATTCCACTCTATCATAAGCCTTCATCATGTCCAGTTTCATAATCATATTTGGTGGTTTCCCTCTTTTCCTGATCTTAGTAACTATTTCCTACACAACTAAAATATTTTCAGCTATGCTTCTTCCATGAAAAAATCCGACTTGCTCCTCTGATACTATTTCAGGCAAAATAAACTTAAGTCTTTCATGAATAATTCTTGAAAAGATCTTATTCACAAAATTACTAAGTGATATAGGTCTTAAATCAGAAAAGGTGGTAACATTCCTCTTCTTTGGCAGCAATACTACATTAGTATGTGTAATGAACCTTAGAAACTCATACCCACTAAAAAAGGCTATCACCATTCTACGAAGATCATCTACTATTATTTCCCATGCAACCTAATAAGAAGCACCAATCATACCATCAGGACCTCCAGCACTATCTCTATTTAACCCCATCACAGCAAATTGAAATTCCTCTTTTATTAGAACCTTTATAATATCATTATTCAGCTCCTCTGTAACAACAGTTGGTAAAGAATCCAACATGTCAAAATTATGACAATCTTCCTATTTATGAAACTGATTCTGGTAAAACATTACTATAGCTTCAGCAATTTCTTCCTTGTTATTTAGCCATTCCCCTCCCTCATTCTATATTCTGCTAATGTTTAATCTTGATTTTCTACCCTTCACAATGGCATGAAAGAATTTAGTATTCTTCTCACCCTCTTTGAACCACTAAAAACTAGCTTTTTTGCTTCCAGTATTCTTCTTCTCTTTTCAATTGCATTGTTAATTCTGCCTGAATATTGAATAAAGAAGCTCTATTCTCTCCAGATGGATTATCTTCAAACTATTTCTCCTTAACCTTGATAACTTCCTCCAAAGTAGCTATCTCTTGGAAATTATTCCCAAAAAATTGCTTACTCCATATAGTCAATGCAGCTTTGGTTCTCTTGAGTTTTTGATGAAAGACCATGAATGGATTGCCATAAGTTTCCTCTTTCCAATTCTGCTGAATAACTTCCTTGTAATATTTCTCCTTAAGCAAAAAATTTAGAAACTTAAATGATTTGATTATCTGCTCCTGAACAGTGTTGCAGTAAAGTAGCATGGGAGCATGATCAGACCCACTTCTAGGTAAGTCATCTACATTCATCTACATTTGATATTGGAAAGAGATCTTGAATTTTATCATTCACCAATACGCTATCCAATATTTTAAAAATACATTCATCTTCAACTCTTCCATTCCACCATGTGAACTTGCTTCCCTTAAATTGAACTTCTTGTAAATTATAGTTACTTATGCAGTGGTTAAAGTCTTTTGTTTCCTCAAAAGTAACTAGTAAGCCACATAGTTTCCCATAAGCATGCCTAAACACATTAAAATCACCTTCTATAATCTATGGCTCATTGATATTATCACTCATATTTTCCAGAGAATTCCACAATATAGTTCTTTCCAATTGATTACATTTTGCATAGACTAAAGTGACAAATATTACCACTCCTGCCTACTAATGTTGTAACCTTAGTATAAGTTGCTACTCCTCATCACTAATTATGTTCACCTCCATGTTTGACTCAAATAAATCCCATATCTTTCCTAACAGGTTCACTATTGCATGTTCCATTCCCAGTCTTCTTTTAAACTCTTCAACACTCTTTCCCTCCTGAAAAGGTTCCATTAGACCAATGAAACCAAAGTGAAACCTTTTATGCATTGTTATTAATCTAGTAAAAATTTTTTAAGTGTTAATATCCCTTATGTTCCTGATTAAGGCATTCATTTAGAAACTCTATCTGCTATTTTACTCCTTGTCTTCATTGTACTGTTACTAGATTTCTTGTTTTTCTTATTCTTTCTACTATGCTTCTTTCTCAATGACTTAGCCTGATTATGAGATAATTCTCCTACGTTTATTACATCTTCCACATTATCAACTAAATGATCCTTATCCAAATCATCTTCGTTGGTATTGATTAATTCTATTATGTTACGGACTTCCATGGAGATAGGCAGAATATTTTCTAGAATAAGCTCTTGAGAGTTATGTTGCTACACAATCACCATTTCTCTTGATTCAATTGGGCCCCCTCCTGATTCATTTTCTTTAGATTCAGACTCATCACCTAGTGTTTGCATCTCAATCTGATCCATCCTTTTGTTGTCTGTTTGTTATTGTTGTTGATCCTGATCATCTGCTACTTTCTCATTTATTGATGCATTATCCATTTTCCTAAATGTTTTATTGACCCAACCTTTGGTGCTTTCCTTCTCCTTTACAGAATCTATTTCCATTACATTGGTATCCTCTAATTCTTCCTGCACTTTGTCTTGCTGCTTCAATGCATCAAAAGCATTTGATGTTTGTATAGCCTCTTCTAAATCTTTAGTACTCCTAAAATGTGACCAAATTTATCCTTTTTATATCTGTTCTTCCTTAGTTTCCATGGATTGGTTTCCCTCTCAGGATCTGCACTCATTTATTATTCTGCTTTTATTGCACACCCTCTTCATTGCTCTATTGATTACCATTTTCTGCTTGCTTCTTATTGAATAGTTCCGGATGAATATCCCAATAAGTTTCTTCATCATGTCCTTGTAAACCATATTATTTACAGTACTTTGGTTTATGATCATAATGTATTTTAATCCACTTTGACTTGGTGCTCATTTTAGCAACTAAGTTAACCTTAATCTTGACCCTTGCACAACTTGGCTTTGTATGATTCCTTGAAGCCATATCCACTACAAGACGTTTACCCACAGTTGAAGCAATGGAAAATATAGCTTCCTTGGCAAAGAAGTTTGGGGGTAGATTCAAAAAAGAGATCCATGCTACACCAATGGTTGTTTCTACATCCAGTTTAAACCATAGATCCCATCTAAGGGTTCTCATTTACCAATACCAATCTTTTACTTTGATATAATAGGCCGAAGTAGATATTAATTGCACATAATCTTCTAATTGATTCAAATAAATCAATATATGCCTTGTATCTAAAACAACAATTGTACACCTCACCCTTGATTGCACATTCTTTAGGTATCAATTTTCTAAGATCATTAATATCAGGTCTTCCATAAAAGAACTTACCAATGATTGCATGATGTAAGGTTTCCTGAATTATTAACCTTTTCACTTCAGAAGCCTTCCATTTTATGGATGGTTCTCCATGCTGCATTATAATTGGCTTTGGTGATATTTTTGCATATTCCTGACCTGAAGGCTTTGGTTTAAGAACTTCTGCATATTTTAAAGGTTGTATTTTATCTACTACTAGTTGAGATGTGTTATCCAGTGGGATTAACCCACTAGAAAAGGAATCTATTCAATCGAAAAATGGATCTACGTAATCTATTGTGTATGCATCGTTTCTAGGTTTCTATATTTCTTGTAAGGATTAGGTCATTAGATGTTCTGATTATGGCCTTTTGGACTCTCAGTAAACTTGATTGTCCTAGATATGGTTTATTTTGATGTTATCTTGTGTATGGATTGGTTTGATCCTTATCATGTTATTTTTTGTTGTTATGCTAAGATCGTGACCTTAGCTATGCCGGATATGGTAAGGTTATCTTGAAAGGGTAGCTTAATTTGGGTCTAAAGAGTGTTACATCTTTTCTACATGCTCGTCAGGTGATATTGAGATAATGTGTATCTTATTTAGCTTATATTTAGGATATTAATGCTACCTTACCACCTTTTATTAATTCTATTTGAGTTGTTTATGAGTTCATGGATATGTTTCCTATGAATTTTATTGATATGCTTTCGGATTGTTATATTGATTTTTCTATTAACGTATAGCTAGGAACCAAGCCCATTTCTATTCCTTTATAAATGATAACCCCGGCTGAGTTGAATGAGTTAAAGAAGTAGTTGCAAGATTTGTTGAGTAAAAACTTTATTAGACCTAGTGTATCTTCTTCGAGTGCACCTATCTTTTTTGTAAAGGAGGAGGATAGTTCCACGTCTATGTGTATTTATTATAGGTAGTTGAACAAAGTAACGATTAAGAACAAGTATCCTCTTCCTCACATTGATAATCTGTTTGACCGACTTCAGTGTGTTTTGTTATTTTCCAAGATGACTTGAGATCCTTATACTATCAATTGAAAATTAGACCTTAGATATTTTAAAAATAGATTTTCAGACTCGATACAGTCATTATGATATTTTTCATGTAATTTGGGTTGACTAATCCCCCTGCAGCATTCGTGGAATTGATGAACTGAGTATGTTAATTGTATCTCAACTCTTTTGTGATTTTATTTATAAATAACATCTTGGTTTATTACAAGAGTTAGGCTGACCATGTAAAACATCTTAGCATTGTTCTTCTAGGTTACGTGATGATAAGTTGTATGCTAATTTTTCTAAGTGTGAGTTTTAGTTGGATTATATCTCTCTTAGATCCTTCGGTAACTAAGAATGGTATTATAGTTGATCCAACCAAGATTACGATGATTTATGATTTGGAAAGGCATATTTTTCCTATCAAGATTCATAGTTTTATTGGTTTTACAAGTTATTATCGGTGCTTTTGGAGGGTTTCTCACCTATTACGACTCATTTGATAAAGATAAATCAGAAAAAAATGTTTTTTCAATGGTCTGATGCATGTGAGAAGAGATTTCAAAAGCTCAAGGAATTGTTAACTTTGGCTCCTATCTTGACTTTACCTAAGAAGGGTGTGGGTTTTTCTTTATTTTATGATGATTCAAGTGTTGGTTTTGGTGTGATATTGATGTAGGAGTGTAAGGTGATTGTCTATGCCTCATGCCAGTTGAAACTCCATGAGAAAAATTACCTTACCCATGATTTTGAGTTGGCAGTAGTAGTTTTTATGTTGAGGTTGTGGCATCATTACTTGTATGGGGTGCCTTGTGATACTTTCTCAGACCATCATAGCCTTCAGTTCCTTTTCAAACAACTAGATCTTAATATTAGGCAGTTTTTTTAGGTTGGGTTGATCAAGGATTATGACATCACAATTGTGTATCATTCAGGCAAAATTAATGTGGTTACAGATGCCTTGAGTTGGAATTCAACTAGTATGGGGAGTTTAGCTCATCTCTTGACCTAGGGTGGCCTTTAGCCTTGGAGGCTTAGCCTTTAGATAACTAGATGGTTAGTCATGATATGTCAACACCTCGTGTCATAGCCTTTGTCGATGCTAGATGTTCCTTGATGGAGCATATTCGAGCTCACTAGTTTGATAATGTTAGCTTGAGGGTTATTCAATATAAGATATTAAGTGGCAACGCTAAGAAAGCCTCTCTTAATTCTGACGGTGTATTGAGCATTGGTGGCCTAGTTTGTGTGTAAAGAGTCAAAGATTTGGTGAGACTAATTATAGAAGAAACTCAATTCTCTAGATATTCTTTCCACCTGGGTGTGACCAAGATGTATGGTGATTTGAAGAAACTTTACTAGTGGGGTGGTATGAAGAAATATGCTGCAGATTTTATAGCTCGTTGCTTTTATTATCAGTGGGTGAAGGATGAGCATAGAGATTGGGTGATTTGCTTTAGAGATTACCCATTTCTTGAGTGGAAGTGGTAGCAGATCACCATGGAATTCGTGACTTGGTTTTCTCATATATAGTTTTGATAGTATTTGGGTCATCGTGGATCGGTTGAGTAAATCATCCTTTATCATACCTATTCAAGTTTCCTTGAGTGCTGAGGTTGGCTCGTATCTATGGTCGTGAAATAGTTCATTTTTATGGGGTACCTATGTCTATTATTTTAGACAAAGTCTCGGTGTTCACTTTTAGTTTCTAACGGACCTTTCAGGAGAAGTTGGGTACTCAGGTTGACCTTAGCACAACCTTCCATCCCCAGACTAATAGTTAGTCGAAATGGACTGTTAAGGTTTTAAAGGATATGTGATACGCCTAAATTACAACTTTCTTACGAAAGTGTATGCGATCGTTGTCAAATATAAAACCCAACTAGGTTAGGGTCGATCCTACAGGGAATATGGTGATAATTAAGTTGTATGTGGATTAGTTGACTTTTAATCATTCGTTTCCGTAAAACAAAAAAGGGGGAATTAGATTCAGTTCACAAATTAATGGTTTAAGTTTAACAAGATGAAATATGTATAGTTGTATTCAAATTCAGAGAAATAGCAAACTAGGGTTATGTCCACCTTGTAGTTTTCAATACTTTCTAACTGTGGGCTTTACGAATTCTTACATGTATTATGCTTATGGGGAAAGATATTGTATTTAATAACATAATCCTAGTGTTTCTCAACCATCAAGGATTAATTCACTTTAGTTCTCTCGAATCAAAAATGTTTACAAAAACAATACGAAATCTCCAAGTTGTTAATCCTGTTAAGGCATTAATATATGAAATAGGGGTTGGAAATCCTATTTTCTTGTCACTACTCTCTTTTTCGAACCCCAGCCTTTCTATCAAACAAGTTGAGTTTTAAGGCACGTCCTCTATGTTTGCAACCATGAGAATTCAAGATAAATGGAGAGAGTATGATATAAGCAGGTCAATACATGATGAATTCAAAACCCAAAGTAATAGTTTGTATGTTACAACGCTTCCATAACCCTAACTAATAAACTTAGCTACTCATGAATAAAACAGAAATCACAATAGAAATAATCATCATACCAAAAACTAGAAGACGATATTGGTGTGCAAATAGTGAAAACAAGAGAGAAATATTTTCTCTCTCCACCCTAAGCTGCTATTCCCTTATTAAAATTACTACAGAATATTGAATCCTGATAAATTTTCAGCATCAAGTCTTTTTAATAATATTTTCTATCATAATTTCCTTCTAAGTCCCTAAACTAATTATAAATGATAAATTAGTCTTGGACATAGTTTCTAGGCTCCACATTTGATCCAGCAACCTACTTTTCTCTTGTGTGATTTTTCATCCGCAATCCATAGTCCCATTATGTCTCCATTTACCTCATTAATTTCTGAAATCATGCTAATCACATTAGTTAGCTCAATCATATAGAAGTAGAGTAGAAACATAAGAAACTAGACACTTTGTTCTCCAAACTTAGCTAAAATATGGGTAATTTATGGTGCTTAGGCATATAAATACACCCAACATCACCACTCCACACTTAAAGATTTATTCGTCCTCAAACAAGTTATCTATTTATACATACTACACAAGTCTTAACACCCACGACGGAAAAAACAAAATGCTCAAATAGGCTCACACAACAATTATGAACAAGAAGTAGATTCATGAATCATTACTAGAGACAACCTACCCTTAAGAATAGACTCATTAAGTTGCCAAATTCATGCATATCATTTAAGCAAAGAAATCATATAAATTACCCAACCTTCATCAACCATGTGCCCTAACAACAAGAAAGTTATCCATAATCACTCACTATCATGGAATTTCTAACAATATGGGTATAAGAATCAAGTCGCACTCAATCTCACAAAGAATTCTCAAATTACAACTGATGACCATATGCTTTCCCTATGCTCCACTAATATCAGAATACTAAGATTAGGATCAAATAGATCTTTTACAGATTGTAATACAGGCTAAGGGATGAGTAGGAACTATTTTGGCCAGAAATAGTGACTATCCTCCCTAAGCGCTTTAAGACACTACATTATGCAATTATGACCAATCTATAACAACCAATTTCTACTTTGCTATCTTAATAGATTTGTTTTTCGCCCCAGCTAGTTAAGCTCAATTAATAACACTATGGTTGGAGTATGCAACACTTTCAAAAAAAACTTTTTGCACCTAATTCATGTTGCACACCCCTATGATAGCCACCCTCAACTTAAGAGATTTGACTTAGTTAAGGTGCACATTGTCCAAGAAGGACCAGGGCCAAAACAGGTTCATTGTACCATGTTTGAGATAAAATTTTGAACTTTCTCAACAACTTTTGCTACACCCTACCACGTCAATTGCACACGCCAATAACTATACTTTGGGGATTAAGTTCACCTTTTTCCTCTTATTTGTCAAAGTCCTAACTCAAATTGATTTTACATTAAAGCACTTAGGATCTTTTGGATCAAATTACGGTCTATTAAAAAATGGATTAGGCTATAAATGAGGCTAACAAAGAACAAGCTAAAGGCTCAATGAGGCTAGCTAAGATAATGTACAAAGGTAGGTCAAAAGGAGGTATGAACAATAGCTGTCAAATAAATGCCTAAATCATCTCGTAAACTCACAATATTTATTTCGCTTTACACACACACCAGGCAAGTTCTAGCATCAGTTGCATCAAGGAATCTACAATAGTCTTACATACTTATGGAACACGGTCAACTCATTTAGGAGCATTATAGATTTTCGACCCAATAATCAAATGAATTCAAATAAAGCCAACAATCACAACAAGAGTCACAACTAGAGCCTAGGCGTTTCGAACGTAATGATCCATCGCATACTCATGCTATAATTCCATGTGATCCACAAGAACATTTACATGCAACAAATCACTAATTTTCTCTTAAGACGTCGTCATCCATCCATCATTAAGAAAAGCACCTACTTATGACTAAATAAACAAACATCTAACAAGAAACAAAATAAATGAAATACTAATCCTATCACAAAAGTATACTAAGGGGAAGGTACTATTTTCTTATAAAACAAGTAGCTAAGTAACCAGCCACCCCACACTTAAGCTAAGCACTATCCCCAGTGCAAATAACAAGATAAAGAACCTGGCTAGTAGTACTCTTCATCCACATTAGGAGTCATGCCACCTGCATTGAGATCATCATCAGAGCCATTTTTCCTGTATTTATCACATCATCCACGCCAGCCACACATAATGAACTAACTACAATTAAGATGAGGGTGGTGAAGTTACCACCCCACACTTAATTTGTTAGTATAAACTAATTAAGTGTCATTGTCGGGTACTCAGACTTCACCGACATACACTTTGATATGGTGCACCAATATTAGTCACAATACAATTCACTCACTTCAATTCCACCAATTTTACTTCAATGAAATAATTTTTGAACAAAGTTATGCCTTAGAGCTTCAACATATCAATATATACAAAACACCATCACTTTCACACGATTCAACCAACACCATGTTCCATCAAGTAAGTTGTGAAATAATGGCCACACAACTAAACTACATTAGTCATGAATAATTCAATCACATGCAAAAGCTGAAGGTCTTACAACAATGGTGTCTACTACAACAATGATGTTTATCTTTCCAAGATGCTCTAAATCCTTCTTTCACATAGACATGTCAAGAATTTAATCCGCAATCCTCAAGAAATCAATTAACAATTACAACATAAAGTCACAATACTTAAGGAATAAGAAAAGAAAAACTTACTTTAAAGATGGAAGATTGAAGAAACAAAGGGAGAATTGTTGAGATTATGAAGCAAAAAAGAATATTGAAGGACAAGTAAAATGTTGAGAGAGAAATCTTGTATGGCTTGGGGATGAAATAAGGATGAATTTGGGCATTTAGGCTGTGGAGTCTATTGAAAGAATTAAATCCAGGTCGGATTGACCCAATGCAAAGACAGATATATGTTAAAATTGGAAGAGTGTGTTGTGCATATGTTATCGCACATCATTAATTATGCATCACACAACCTATTACTCAACCAAAATAGTAAGCATGTGTATTGGTCTAGGCGGCGCATAAGTAATCGCACAACCTCAAGTGTGTGTCACACAACCTGTCGCACAAGGTGAGTTAGGCGCCACATTTGTTATAGCATAAGTGAGGCAGTAGGTGTTGACGATAGGGTAGGCACCATACACCTAATCACCTAATAGTATGTGTGCTCCATATAGGTGATTTCCTAGCTTGAGGTAGACATCTCGCAAGGTAAAGCACACCCTTGACAATAGGCTTAGCTATGTTTTACGCAATGCTCTGCCATGGCCTATGTAACTTAGGCACCTTACACCCTATAGACATTTAAACTTAGACTCCATGCACCCCATTGTCCATATGAGGCATTGAGAAAGGTCCGTGCCGCAGAAATTTTAGAGTCGGATTAACATAATTTGGGTCACAACTCTAACACAAATCGTGACTTGAGCCTTACACATTTGACCACTCCAACTTAACTGTAATGTTCCCGTTACTCCTAAACTTACCACCGCTGACATGGCTAAATTCCAAACAAATTTGGTACTAATCACCTCCTTAGTACTTCATACACCTACATTTAATCAAAAACAACAAAAATGATCAGAAGGATGGGTTACCTCCCACCAAGTGTCATAGTTTAGGTCGTGGCTCGACTCTTATTTTTTGTATTTTTATTTAACATGATAAAATGAAAATAAAATCATGGGTTGAATCCCATGCAATGCTTGATTTAACACCGCGGCACGACTCGATTATCTTGACTACTCAGACTTCGTCAAGATACATCGATGATACCCTTTGTACCTCAATTGTTGGATCAAGAAAATGCTTTATTCCAAGTTCAGACACTTTGAAGTCACTCACATCCTTGCTTCTAAGTTCCACCCAACCAGCTATGGTCTCTACAGCAGGCCTATCCTTAACTGGTACATCTCCCTCATCTTTGTAGAATACATCAACAATTCAAAAGACACTCATCTCCTTTTGTTGTTTCATAGATTTACATACTTCAAAACTAACCTCTTCCTGTTTAGGCTAAATTTCAGCTCATTCAACTTCGAGTCAACTAATACTCTCCCGATTGCTTAGAACGGCTTGCCCAAAATTATGGGTACTTCAAAGTCCACTTCATAATCAAGAATTACAAAGTCGGCAGGAAATATAAAATTAGCCACCTTTACAAGTACATTATGTAGAATCCCAACCGGTGATTTCATAAATCTATCCACCATTAAAAGTCGTATATTTGTGGGAATGGGGTCTCCTAAACCCAACTTATTATAAACATCTAGCGGCATCAGATTGATGCTAGCTCCCAGGTCGCATAAGGCCTTAGCAAATTCTAGAGACCCAATCGTACAAGAGATGGTGAATGCTCTTGGGTATGCCTTCTTTTGCACCAGTGACCTTGTAGAAATAGCACTATAATAATGGAGATAATCCACCGGATCATAGCTTATCGCTCGTTTCTTCGACACAAGATCTTTTATAAACTTAGCATATCCGAGCATTTATTCCAGTGCTTCAACTAAAGGCATATTCACTGTCAATTGCTTCAACATAGCCATGAATTTGTTAAACTTTCCTTCATCTTCTTTCTTCTTTAATCATTGTGGTAATAGGGGTGGTGGCCTTAGGATTTCAACTGGAGAACCTTTTACCTCCTTTTTTATGCCTTGTTCCACATCACTAACATGCTTCAGCTTAGGTGGTTTATTCTACTTCCGCACTCTTCTTTTTTGAACCTCACAGCACCATAGGCACCACTGAAGATTCATCAACCATCTCCTAATCTATTTCGACCACATTAGTATGAGAGGGTGCTCTTAATCTTGGACTAGATAACATCTTACTGCCCTAGTAATAATGGCCATACATGATCCATCAGTCTTTGGATTCTAAATAGTATCACTTGGTAGAGTCCCATTATGTCTTTAGTTGAATATTATGAATAATAGGCTCATCTGCTGCTCTAATTGTTTAATAGAAATTGAGTGTGAATTTACGAGTTGACTCATGGAAGATATGTCACTCTTCATAGTAGTCGCCCCCGAATTAGTCATCTCAACTCCCTTTAATAGTTTATCCATCATGTACTCCATAGGCATTTTTCCTGAACTGGTGGCAGCATTATCACGGCTTCTACGAGGAACATATAGTCCACTCCTATCACTTTTATTCTTCCAATCTTCTTGATGGATCCTACCTTGGTTTCCTTGACCACCAGTTTGGAAACCCCCCTAGTTATGCAAGTAGTTAGCCTCTTTCTCGGTGTTTGATTCAGCTCCCTTACTGTGGGACCCTACAGCTTTTACCTTTTTAACATTTCCTGATAGCAAATGTTTTGTGAGCAGATCCATCTGGATTTTTATGTGAGCCATATCCTGATCATGCGTCTCTTTTCTCCTACGCTGCTCTGCTGATATTACACTAGACCCAATAGTTCTTGCTACCACAGAATCTCTGGTATGCCAAGCTCTACTTTTCTTAGTCATTATTTCTAACATGTCCGCAGCCTCAGTAAAGGTGAGCTCCATTTAAGCTCCTCCTGTAGCATTATCCATTATTGGCTTTGTGAGTAAGCTCAAAGCTCTGTAGAATATTTCCATCAAGTTTTCATCAGTCATCTTATGGTTTGGGCATTGAGTCAACTTCTTTTTAAACCTCGCCCAAGTCTCATGCAAAGATTCACTAGCCAATTGCCTAAAATTGCTGATCTCATCCCTCAACTGTAACATTCTGGAGGGTGGAAATAACCTTTTTAGGAAAGCTCCTTTCAATTGCCTTCAGATTGTTATTGAATTAGGAGTTAGCTCATTCAATCACATAGTTGCCTATCCAAATAGAGACAATGGGAATAATCTCAAACGAATAGCATTTTGTCCTACTCCAGGATTAGCAAATGACTTACAAATATTGATGAAATTCACCAAATGTAGATTTGGATCATCACCAGGTAATCCACCAAAGAGTCCTTGCAAATTCAGTAGCTAGATTATAGTACTAGTGATATTGAATTTCACCCTAGGAGCTAGTGGTGGTAGAATGATTGCCCCTATAGCTCCAGCTCCATCTAAATAGTCCTCATTGTTGTCAATATCAAACTGCACAGCTTGGCGGTCTAGTCTTCCTTTGAATAGACGATTTTGATTTATAGGTGCAACTACTCCCCCTCCATGGCTCCTATTAGCTGGGTCAATTAAATCATCATCTCCTAGGTTCTCTTTATCTAGATTCGGTACCCAACCTAGGTTATCTGCATCATGTTGATTTAATTGAGCATTAGCCAAAGCGGCTAATCTTTCAACTTCCTGTTGGTTAGTCATTCTTTCAATGAGATAAGGTTCAGGATCGAAAGGTAATAATGGTTCACCTGAACGTCTGATTCATAGCAAAAACAACAATGATCCTGTAACGAACAAAAATAACAAATAAACGTAAAATAAGGAAACTTGACTAACAATCAATTAATACACATAAACTCAATCGACAACCGTATTCCTCAGCAACGACACTAAAATTAGATAGGCCCAAATTACAACTTTCTTAAGAAAGTGTAAGTGATCGTTATCAAATATAAAATACAACTAGGTTGGGGTCGAATCCCACAGGGAATATAGTGCTAATTAAGTTGTATGCAGATTATTCAACTTTTAATGATTCATTTCCATAAAACAAAAAAGGGGGAATTTGATTCAATTCACAAATTAATGGTTTCAGTTTTATAAGATGAAATATGTATAATAGCATTCAAATTCAAAGAAATAGAAAGCTAGGGTTATGTCCACCTTGTAGTTTTCAATACTTTCAAACTATGGGATTTATGAATTCATACATGTATCATGCTTACATAGAAACATATTATATTTAATAAAATAATCCTAGTGTTTCTCAACCATCAAGGAATGATTCACTTTAGTTCTCTCAAATCAAAAGTGTTTACAAAAACAATACGAAATCTCCAAGTAGTTAATCCTGTTAAGACATTAACACATGAAATAGGGGTTGGAAATCCTATTTTATTGTCACTACTCTCTTTTCTGAATGTAATGCTACAAGATCCCATCCCAAGATGTCACATGATGCTTAAGGCCACACGCAGCCTCAAGCTAACCCTCTGAGCCTATCATCACTTCTATAACTCACTATGACAATAATTAAGCTGTAATAAGGAAGAATAATCATGTCATGAACATACTGGAATATGAAGAGATACTATCTTTTACAATCAAAATACCGAAGTTCTATACATACTAGTACTCTAGTCTGGCAAAGTTTTTACTACATAAGACTGAGGAGCCATTGGGACAGATCCCCAGTTGACCCGTATTGAACTGGAAATAAACCACCATCTACTATCAAGACAAAAATCAGGGACGTAGGTCCTCGAACCATGAGGACTCACCAATTGTACGAATGTAGATGGAGGTACTCGAAGATCACTATCGCTGCTGAGACTGAGCACCTGAACCTACATCATGAGAAAATATAGAACACAGAAGAGTATGGGAATCAACACTTGGGAATGTACTGAGTATGTGGGGGTGCAGGCAACATTTAAATAATATGATAAATGTATAAGAAAATCATGCATGCTGATAATAATGACTCTCATCGCTTGAGTTACCTGAAACATATTTTCCATAAATCATTAATAATGACACATGCTTCATAAATCTCATAAACCATTGGACTCAACACAAACACTTTGACTCATGACTTAGAGTGACTTAGTAACTCATAGAACTTGGACTGTTAGAGACTTGGGAGTTTCTTATAACCGACATAAACCATGTGAGCTTACATAGAGTCCAACATCTTACCCACATTAGGGAGAGTTGTTCTATCCTTGCTATCGGAGTAGAACCTTAACTTTAGTGATCACTGTCTTGGCCTTTGGCCCTTAATCTTAATCCTATGGTGGCACGTAGTTATGGAAAAGTAGGATATGCTGAACCCACACTTCCCGCTAGGTGCTAAAATACTACTCCCAGACTTAAGCTCAGAACGTGTTAGGAAATATACCTTAATCAACCCAAGGGTCTATCATGAAGACCAAAATTTAAATATATATCTCATTTGTAAATCATAATCAACTTGTGGATTCCTAACTCAACTCAATGTCAAAATAATCTTTCTCATCATCAAGTACACTTGCTTATCAAATCATATCAAGTATCAAAATCTTCAAGAAAACATCATAGAACTCATTCTTGACTCTCAAGCTCAATATCAATATATATTCAATAGACAAACTGCTCATGAAAAAACATAAATTATGACACTTATCATAAATCACTTAGAAATCATCATTTCATGATAACAATATACAACTCATGGCATAAATTCTTAATTTAAGAAATAAGACAATGAAGTAGTCATATATGTCAATCTTGTATAGCTCAAATCTCATAAATCCTTGATAAATTAATTTGGGTGTAAACCCACTTTGCAAAAAAATCATGAAATTCAATAGAAATTAAATCTTTAGACACAAGAACAAAAGAAGTGTTCTTGTTCAAAACCACACATACCTTAATAGTTGAAATTGGATGAACTTCAGTGCTTGAGACTTTATCCACACTTGAAATAAATAATTCTTGAAGCCCACACTATGAGGAACTTGGTTCTTGAAGAAATTTTGAAGATTTATGGATGATTCTTGGAAGATTTATGTTCTTGATAAAAACCTAGATATATTATCTCAAGGGGATTGGAAGAGAGAATGATGGAATTAGGGTTTGGATGAGGATTCTCATATATATAGAGGCCTCCAAAAGATGGGAAAAGACCAAAATACCCTTGCAAAAATGTCTCTAAATTGCTGAAAAAATAGCTGATGACATCCATGACAAGCCGTCAGGCCCATGATAGGCCATCACGAATTGTCTTCACAAAAGGGGTGAATTTTCTGACTTTTTGCCTTAAGGTGATGACATTTTGTTATAGGCCGTCAGGCTTGTGACGAGTCGTCACAAAAGGTCGTCACAGATTTTTCAGACTGACATGCTGGAGTAAAATAAGCATAACTCTTTGTTTCGATATTGGATTTTGACAAAATGGGTATCGTTTGAAAGATAATTCAATTATCTATCTTTTGATAGGTCATGAGCTTTATAATTCATTGTACAACGGGAGATATGATCATTTGAAGTTGACTATGACAAAATCCTTCTTAAGAATTCAATCGCTAAAGAATGTTTCGATTCGCCCAATCGTTAGGACATCTTTAAAACCTTAAGACAAATCTCCCTTGACCAGAAAACAACCAAAACACTAGAATTTATTTCTCATGATCTTGATTCATGGTTTCACTATTGGTTAGAGTCTTGGGGTATTACAATATCTCACCCTTGGAAATATTCGTCCTTGAATGTTGCTAGATAGGCCGAGAACAAGAGAAAATGAGGATGTATAGCTAGAACGACTCACTAAAAGGGGCTTATTCCACTCTAAACTTTCGAGTACTTCAGAAAATGTACGAATCATAGAGAGAATAACCATATAGCTGAATGCACTGGATTAGAAGGAAACTGAATTAGGGAGGAATAGTAGCTTCGACTTGATTTGAACTCGCGAAGAAGAGATGAGGGTATCTGGCTCGCATATCTTCTTCTATTTCCTAAGTACCACCCTCGACTGATTGATTTTGCCACAGTACTTTAACCAAGGGAACTTTCTTATTTCTTAGTCTACGAACTTGATAATATAGGATTTCAATAAGAACTTCATCATACGAAAGGCTATCCTGAACATCAAAATTTTCTGATGGATCAACAAAAATAGAATCACCAATGTGCTTTTTGAGCATAGAAACGTGAAAGACAGGATGGACAGCTGACAACTCGGCAGGCAACTCAATCTCGTAAGCTGCTTTCCCAACACGATTTAAAACTCTATAAGGGCCAACGTATTGGGGACTAAGCCTCCCTTTCTTAACAAATCTTTTCACCTCCTTCATAGGTGAAATCTTTAAGTACGCCAAATCGTTAACCTCAAACCCAAGAGGTCTTTTTCTCACATCTGCATATGACTTCTGACGACTCTGGGCTATCTTCAACCTTTCCCGAATTATCTTAACTTTCTCTATAGCCTCAAACACAGCATCATGTCCACTCACAGTGGATTCACCCACTTCAAACCAACCTATGGTTGATCTATATCGCCTTTCATATAAAGCCTCAAATGGAGCCATTCCAATGCTAGCATGAAAACTGTTGTTGTAAGGAAATTCAATCAATGGCAAATGTTCATCCCAACTTCCTTTGAATCAAGAACACATGCCCTCAACATATCCTCCAAGGTTTAGATGGTCCTCTCAACCTGACCATCGGTCTACGGATGAAAAGCAGAGCTAAGATGAACTTGGGTACCGAGACCCTTCTGAAAAGCCCTCCAAAAAAGAGAAGTAAATTGAGTACCCCTGTCAGAGATAATAGACAAAGGAACTCCATGTAACCTGACTAATCCTCGAATGTACAGCTTAGCATAGTCCTCAGTGGTGAAAGATGTATGCACTGGAAAGAAATACGTGGATTTAGTTAACCTGTCTACAATGACCAAAATTGAATCATGATGACGTCGAGAAGGAAGTAAACCAGTCATAAAATCCATGTTCACTTCCTCCCACTTCTAAGTAGCAATACTGAATTCTTGCATCTTTCCATCGGGTCTTTGGTGTTCTATCTTAACCCGTTGGAAATTTGTAAACTTCTCTATGAATTTTTCTATATCCTTTTTCATACCATTCCACCAATAGATTTCTCACAAATCGCGGTACATCTTGGTAGCATCGGGATGAATAGAATATCGCGCGCCATGTGCTTCAGCCATAATTCTCTGCCTCAAATCTTTAACATCAGGCACACATAATCTATTCTGAAATCTCAATACACCATCTCTCCCTTGGGAGGAAACCTCTATATTTTGGTCTTTAATTCACTCCTTCAGTCTGACCAAACTAGGATCCATATCTTCTTCTCCTTTACTTCAAAAACTAGAGAAGACTCGGAGCTACTCTGGACCAAAACATTACCCTCAGCTGAATCAAGAAATCTAAATCCCAACCTAGCCAAAGATGCACCTCATGAGCTAACTCCTTCTTATCTTCCTCAACCTGTGCTACACTACCCATGGACGACCTGCTAAGGGCATCTGCCACTATATTGGCCTTGCTCGGATGATACAGCATATTCATATCATAGTCCTTTAACAATTCTAACCATTGCCTCTAATGAAGATTCAACTCTCTCTGAGTAAACACATACTCCAAACTCTTGTGATCCGTAAAAACATCAACATGAACACCGTACAAATAGTGTCTCCAAATTTTCAAGGCAAAGACCACTGAAACTAACTCGAGATCATGGATCAGGTAGTTCTTCTCATGCAGTTTCAAATGTCTAGAGGCATAGGTTATAACCTTACCTTCTGCATCAACACGCAATCTAACCCAACTCTAGAAGCAGCACAGTACACCACAAAATTATCTACACCATTTGGAAGGATCAATATAGGGGCCAAAGTGAGTCGAGTCTTCAACTCCTAAAAACTCTTGTCACAAGAATACAGGAATTTAACTTTCTATTGGGTCAACCGAGTCAAAATAGACACAATGGAAAAGAAACCCTCAACAAAACGATGGTAGTAACCAGCTAGACCCAAGAAACTCCTAATATCAGATGGGGAAATAGGTCTAGGCTAATTTTTCATAGCTTCTATATTTTGAGAATCAACTCGAATGCCTTCAAAAGAAACAATATGACCTAGAAAAGCAACTGACCTTAGCCAAAATTTGCAGTTGCTAAATTTGGCAAATAGTTGATAATCTCTAAGAATTTGCAAGACTATTCAGAGATGATTTGCATGGTTGTTCTTACTTTGGGAGTATACAAGAATATCATCTATAAACACAGGAATAAACATATCTAGGTATTGTCTGAACACCTGATTCATGAGATCCATAAAAGCTACTAGGCATTTGTTAGCCCGAAGGACATAACCAGGAACATAAAATGACCATATCAGGTGCGAAAAGTTGTCTTTGGAATATCACACTCCCTAACTTTAAGCTGGTGATAACCGGATCTCAAATCTATTTTTGAGAAATAATTGGCACCTTGTAGCTGATCAAACAGGTCATCAATTCTAGGAAGAGGGCACTTGTTCTTAACTGTGACCTTGTTAAGCTGACAATAGTCAATGCACATCCGCAATGAACTATTTTTCTTTCACACGAATAGAACGGGAGCACCCCAAGAAGATACACTAGGCCTAATGAAACCCTTTTCTAGAAGATCTTTGAGTTTCTCTTTCAACTCCTTAAGTTCTGCAGGGGCCATATGATATGGACGAATAGAAATAGAAAGCGTATAGGGGAGAAGATCAATCCCGAATTCTATCTCTCTATCGAGAGGTACCACTAGGAGATCTTCCAGAAAAATATCACGAAACTCATTAACAATGCTGATCGACTGAATAGTTGAATTTTCAAACTTAGTATCTTTAACTTGAACTAAATGATAGATGCAACCCTTGGATATCAATTTCCTAGCTTTAAGATAGGATATGAAATGACTCTTGGGAGATATAGAATTTCTGAACCACTCAAAGGTTGGCTCATTAGGAAATTGAAACTTGACTAAATGGATACGATAGTCTATAGACTCATAACAAGAGTGAATCCAATCCATACCCAGAATAATATCAAAATCAACCATGTCTAGCTCAATCAAATCTGCAAACATGACTCTGTGAAGGACAGTGATAGGACACTTCTTATATACTTGCTTAGCAACAATAGGTTCACCTACTGGATTAGAAACTAGAAAACACTCAAGAATCTTTTCAGCATTGAACTCAAAATTCACAGCCACTAACGGAGTCACATAAGAAAAACTTGACCTAGGGTCCATCAACACATACACATCAAAATAAAATACACTGAGCGTACCAATAATAACATCTGGTGAATCGTCCTACTCCTGGAGGGGTTGAATAGCATAAAAGTGATTCTGGCACTGACCACCAGCAGTACTAAACGAGGCACCCTAAGGAGGAGTAGGATGAACTAAAAGGGCTAGAGCACTAATAGCCTGACTCTGGGAACGAACATCACGCCTCCCCTATCTAGCACATGGATAATCTCTGAGTCTGTGGCCCAACTTTCCACAACCAAATCAACCTCTCTTCTTAGCCATACACTCTTCAGGATGCGTCCTACCATACTTAGCACATGGGGGATAGTTAGGTCTATTACTCACACTATTTTGAGACCTGGACACAGTAGGTCTATTACCCTGCTCCTGCCTGACTCTGGATGTGGGAGCATTAGCTGATGATGGTGCTAGCATAAAAGAACGGCTCTAAAATTGAGGGTGGATCCCTCCAAAAAATCTACTCTAACTATACCCCTGCTGCTCTGATCTAACTCTCTTATTCCCTCTCACTCTCTCACCTTATCTGCTTCAATATGCTGAGCATGTATCATTAATTTACAAAGATCTATGTCCCTATTAAGCATAGTAGACCTATACTCTTTCATAACGTAACTCGATACGCCAATCAAAACCTTACTCATACTGGTCCTGGAATCAGCCATCATTTCGGGAGCATACTTACACAACTGGTTGAATTTAAGACACTACTCCTTAACTGTCATAAAGCCTTGTCTCAAGTTCATAAATTCTTCTAGTTTTACTTTCCTCAGCTTTAGGGGAAAGAATCAGTCTAAGAACGCGTCCTGGAATAACTGCCAAGTCATGGGAGCGACATCTTCCCCTCTACTCTTCCTCCACATATCCACCCAATTTGGGTAATCTTTTTCACCTCATCAAGATAAATCTATGGGTCCTTACCTGACCTTGACCCATAAAACTCTGGCAGATTCATTCGCATAAAATCACCAACCTGAGCTGCTGTTGAATTACCTTCTTGTGGAGGTAGGACTGTAGCCTAAACATTGGCTTGAGCATTGGCGGTAATTGCCTGGGCTAGCATCTAAAAAGCTGTTCAGAATTCGGCATGAGTCACCATCTCATTTAAAGGATCAACGGGTTGAGGTCATTCGTTGTTTCTGTGAGCTCTACGAAGAGGCATTTTCTATCATAGAAGAGCACAAATTAATAGTAGAGAGAAGCTATAGTAGGCATGATAGACTTTTGAAAGAAAAAATGACTTTTCCTAAAACGCCCCGCAACCAGTTGCTCATAGATGTGGAACGCTACAAACCGATGATCAACAATCTACGTAACGTGGCTTGTCAGATTCCCTAGGTCTCTTTAAACCTTGTAACGCCCCAAGATCCCATCCCAAGACATCACGCTGTGCTTAAGGCCACACGCGGCCTCAAACTAACCCTCTAAGCCTATCATCACTTCTATAACTCACTATGACAAGAATCAAGCTGTAAAAAAAAAGAATAATCATGTCATGAACATACTAGAATATGAAGAAATATAATCCTGTACAATCAAAATACCAAAGTTCTATACATACTGGTACTCTAGTCTGACAAAGCCTCTACTACATAAGACTGAGGAGCCATTAGGACAGATCCCCAATTGACTCATACTGAACTGGAAATAATTCACCATCTACTATCAAGACAAAAATTAGGGACATAGGTCCTCGAACTATGAGGACTCACCAACTGTATGAATATAGATAGAGGTACTCGAAGATCACTGTCACTACTGAGACTGAGCACCTAAACTTATATCACGGGAAAATATAAAACACAGAAGAGTATGGGAATCTGAGTATATGGGGGTGCAGGTAATATTTAAATAATGTCATAAATGTATAAGAAAATCATGCATGCTGATAATAATGACTCTCATTGCTTAATTTACCTGAAACATATTTTCCATAAATCATTAATAATAACACGTGCTTCATAAATCTCATAAACCATTAGAATCAACTCAAACTCTTTGACTCATTACGTAGAGTGACTTAGTAACACATGGAACTTGGAATATTAGGGACTTGGGAGTTTCTTATAACTGACATAAACCATGTAAGCTTACATGGAGTCCAACATCTTGCCCATGTTGGGGAGAGCTATTCTATCTTTGCCATTGGAGTAGAACCTTAACTTTAGTGATCGCTGTCTTGGCCTTTGGCCCTTAATTTTAATCATACGATGGCACGTAGTTCTAGGAACGTAGGATGCGCTGAACCGACACTTCCCACTAGGTGCTAAATACTACTCCCAGACTTAAGCTCAGAACGTGTTAGGAAATCCACCTTAATTAACCCAAGGGTCTATCATAAAGATCAAAATATAAATATATATCTCATTTGTAAATCATAATCAACTTGTGGATTCCTAACTCGACTCAATCTCAAAATAATCTATCTCATCATGAAGTACACTTGCTTATCAAATCACATAAAGTATCAAAATCTTCAAGAAAACATCAGAGAACTCGTTCTTGACTCTCAAGCACAATATCAATATATATTCAATAGACAAACTTCTCATGAAAAAACATAAATCATGACACTTATAATAAATCACTTAGAAATCATCATTTCATGATAACAATATACAATGCATGGCATAAATTCATAATTTAAGAAATAAGACAATGAAGTAGTCATATATGTCAATCTTGTATAGCTCAAATCTCATAAATCCTTGATAAATTAATTTGGTGTAGACCCACTTTGCAAAAAAATCATGAAATTCAATAGAAATTAAATCTTTGGACACAAGAACGATAAAAGTGTTCTTGTTCAAAGCACCACATAGATTAATCATTGAAATTGGATGAACTTTAGTTCTTGAGACTTTATCCACACTTGAAATAAATAATTCTTGAAGCCCACACTATGAGGAACTTGGTTTTGAAGATTTATGGATGATTCTTGGAGGATTTATGTTCTTGATAAAACCCTAGATATATTATATCAAGAGATTTGGAAGATAGAATGATGGAATTAGGGTTTGGATGAGGATTCTCATATATATAGAGGCCTCCAAAAGATGGGAAAAGATCAAAATACCCTTGCAAAAACGTCTCTAAATTGCTGAAAAAATAGTTGACGACATCTGTGACAAGTCGTCCGGCACGTGATAGGCCATCACGAATTGTCATCACAAAAGGGGTAGATTTTGTGACTTTCTGCCTTAAGGTGACGACATTTTTTGATGGGCCGTCAGGCTTGTGATGACTGACATGCTGGAGTAAAATAAGCATAACTCTTTGCTCTGATATTAGATTTTGACGAAATAGGTATCGTTGGAAAGCTAGTTTAATTATCTATCTTTTGGTAGGTCATTAGCTCAATAAATCATAGTTCAATGGTAGATATTCTCATCTGCAGTTGACTATGCCAAAATCCTTCTCAAGAATTCAATCGGTAAAGAATGTTTTGATTCACCTAATTATTAGGACATCTTTAAAGCCTTAATACACATCACCCTTGACCAGAAAACAACCAAAATACTATAATTTATTTCTCATGAGCTTGATTCATGGTTTCACTATTAGTTAGAGTCTCGGGGTATTACACTGAACCTCAACCTTTAGTTGAGTTTTAAGGCACATCCTCTATGTTTGCAACCACGAGAATTCAAGATAAACAAAGAGAGTATGATATTAGGAGGTCAATACATGATGAATTCAAAAACCCAAAGTAATAGATTGTATGTTACAAGGCTTCCATAACCCTAACTAATAAACTTAGCTACTCATGAATAAAATGAATCACAATAGAAATAATCATCATACCAAATACTAGAAGACAATCTTGGTGTGCAAATAGTGAAAACAAGATATAAATGTTTTCTCTCTCCACCCTAAGCCGTTATTCCCTCGTTAAAATTGCTACAGAATATTGAATCTTGATAAATTTTCAGCATCAGGTCTTTTTAATAATCTTTTCTATCATAATTGCCTTCTAAGTCCCTAAACTAATTATAAATGACAAATTAGTCTTGGACATATTTTTTAGGCGCCATATTTGGTCCAACAAGCTACTTTTCTCTTATGTGATTTGTCATCTGCAATCCGTAGTCCCATTATGTCTCTAGCTGCCTCATTAATACCTAAAATCATGTTAATCACATCAGTTAGCTCAATCACATAGAAATAGAGTAAAAACATAAGAAACTAGGCACTTTGTTCTCCAAACTTAGCTAAAATATGGGTAAGTTATGGTTCTTAGGCATATAAATACACCCAAGATCAATATGCTCCACACATGTGTTATGAATTTTAGGGTTAGCGGGAGTAGCATTTGGATTTGGTAGATTTAGCTTATAATAATAGCTATCATTCGAGTATCAAGATATCCCCTTTCAAGGCCTTATATAGTAAGCATTGTCGATCCCCTGTTGGTTGGTTTATGTCACGACTCGATTTATGGGCCATGATGACACCTATTAAACCCCGCCAGTAGGTATGCAAAACCATAACCCAGAGCTAATGCAATGAGTTAATTTGGTAAGAAATGCCCATCAAAGGTAAAATTGAACAACACACTTTATAAATAACAAAGGTGCTAGATAGAATAAACAGTCAATACTAGATATCAATCCTACAACCTGGTAGAGCCAGTACAAGAGCATCTAATAATATCAATACAAATAAAAGGTCTAGAATAGTCAATACATCTATCTCGATAACTAAAGACTGAATACAAAAGATAGAAAGAAATATATGACTCAAACTCTAAGAGCTCACTCTATCTTGAAAATCAATCACCGTACAAACAAATATCAGCAACAACACTTAGCACTCGGATCTACACTAAAAAGGTACAGAAGTGTAGTGTGAGTACAAAAACAATGGGTATTCAGTAGGCATCATCGACCGATTGAGTTAAATCATGATATAAGGATTATAAAATGCAAGATATTATATCTAAGTCAAGGGATAGAAATGAACCTAGATCATCTCCAACATCATTGTACATAATATGTAAATAAACCAAAATGATAACATAACGTAACATAATATCACAGCCTACCATACGACTGGACAGTACACACAATAGAAGAATAATCAATAAACCGGCATTATAGATAACCTTCATTGTCATTAACCATTATTCCACAATTTACCCATATTTCACAATGTTACCACCATTAAATAACCTTACCATTATTGCTCACTAATCATCATTTATTATACAATCATCGCTTATTAACCAATCTATTCAATTACTAGAATTCATTTATGTTATACCATATTATAACAATTTTCTCATTTCCCAACTTAGCCAAATTAATACCTTAAATTTCACACCTCTATATCATTAATCAAAAAATATATCAACATAGCATAATATTCATATCAGGACTCGAACCCATAAATATAATCAATATTCGAACTTAAACCGGCAAATAATCAATAGCTAGACTCAAACCAATAATTCTAATTAATATACAGACTTGAACCAATAAATAATCAATAGCCAGACTGAAATCAGTAAATATAATCACATCCAAACTTTAACAGGTAATAATCAATAGCCAAACTCGAACTAGTAAATATAATCAATATCCAGACTAGAGCCAGTAAATAATATATAGTTGGACTCAAAATGATAAATATAATCTATATCCAAGCTTGAAATGGTAAATAATCAATAGCCAAACTTGGATTGGTAAATATAATCAATATCTGAACTTGAACTTGTAATTAATCCATAGCTGGACTCAAACTAGTAATGATAATTAATATCCGAACTTGAGCCGATAAATAATCAATAGCCACATCATAAATAGTATCATCAATATGCATAAATAATAGCATAATAAATAGGTGTAAACACTCACATTAACCAACATAGCCATTAAGTATCAAGGTTTCTCAATATTACCCCAATACATCTTTCCAAGAATCTAATAAGCGTAAACGGTTTATAAAAACTAAAATATGTCATAGCCTAAGTGGGTCAAGAGTTCAATACTAATCCTCAAGTTCCATTTTAAGAAAATTTATACTTGAACTAGGCTTAAGGTATCTAAATCCACTTTTAGATGTATAGCAAGCCACAATTAGTCCTAAGGTAGAGATTTTTCCCAAACACATTAACTAAGTCAAATAGAAACTAAGGCAACATTCGCTAGTGTAAGCAACAAAGGAAAACATATCCTAAGCATGATTAACTAGAGAATTTTTCTTAATAATGAGCAATCTAAGAGATTCTCATGCTAAACATGAGTAATGAAGCCTAATTCACCTAAGGTATGAGGAACAAGCTAAGTGTTTCAAGCTTACGGTGTCAAGTAGACTAAACTGCTCAACTAAACCCAAGTCTTTCATTTAATCAATCCAACACCTAAAACAAATCCCAATCTAACAATATATCACAAGCATTCTATGACATAGCTCAATCTAACAAGGGATAAACCTACCCTACCTCGTTGCTGAAAAAAGCTCAATAAATTGCTAAACCTTTGCTTTTTCCCATCCAAGAAGCCTCCTCAAGATGCCAAGATATCGAAAATACATTTCACTCATCAATATGATAATAATGATACCCATTTCACTAATCCATATGTGGATAATGATACCCATATTGCACCATTATGCTTTGGGTCCAAAACTTACCTCAAAAATCTCATTTAGGTCCCACTTGTGAAAATCGAATTTCAAGACCAACCCAACATAATATCAAGCAAAAGGAATCATTACCTTCTACAATGAACAAAAACCAAGCTAAATTGGGACAAAAATAAGCCCTAAGGATTTTGGAGTTTTGAGCAAATAATCAAGAAACTTCACCAAGAAAAAAATGAATTCTTACCTTAAATCAGATGAAAATCACAAAAATATATGTTCACCATGCTTCCCAATCACTAACAACCTTTAATTTAACATCTCACACTATTTAGGGTTCTTATCTCCCAAGGGAATGGTGAAAAATGGCCCAAAATCATGGAAAAGGGGTTATTTTGTACCCAGTCTAGGGCCTCTACAGTCATTATCATGACTTGAGGCCTTGCGATCGTGATACCTCTCATCTGACAAAATCATGGAAAAGGGGTTATTTTGTACCCAGTCTAGGGCCTCTACAGTCGTTATCATGACTTGAGGCCTCGCGATCGTGATACCTCTCATCTGACAAATGAGTAGAGATCAAAACACACCTTCATAATTACTACATCTCTAATACATGTAGATTCACAATCGTGGTCCAAAGAGGCGCAATTATGATTGCACCAGATTTGCTGATGCACCAAATTTTCCAAGTCCAAAATGGGGCCAACCAGATGCTTGAGATTTATTCAGGAATCTCATATATGCAATACACTATTAAACCATACTAAATATGATATTCAGGATGCGATGGGACTCTCGGATTCTCCATCCAAGGTTATTTCAATCAAATATAGGTCTCATACCCTATTTTTTATTTCTCCAACTTTCGACCAATATGCAGAAAGGAATTTGGGTGCCTCGAAATCCAAACCAAAGTTATAACTAGCCTAAAATTAATATTTTAAATCTTTTAATATAGTCAAAATTTGCATATGAGATCTTTTTACTAAATTTCTTGCTCGATGGCCATTTGGAACCAACAAAGATTCTTAAATAGGGAATTTGCTCCAAAACCAAACGAACTAACCAATAACCAAAATTTCAGTCCAGGAAGTTATAAATAACTTCGGGCAGTTATGGAAAAGCTCTAACAATGAAAATACATAGAAATATTGAAAAATGATCCAATGACTCATTACAATTTGAGACTTAAGCAATTAGACTTTGTGGTACTTACTTGATCGTGAGTCTTTAGAGTTCATGCGATTTATGATAAACTTCAGGAAGGCCAGAGTAGGCAAAAATGTTATACAGACCGCAGACTTCTTGTCGTGAAGTTTTGGATTAGTGATAGAGTCTTCTTTCAAGTGTCGCCCATAAAGGGCATAAAGATGTTTGGAAAGAGAGGCAAGCTTAACCTCAGGTATATTGGGTCGTTTGAGATTCTTTGAATAGTTAAGGAGGTTGCTTATGAGTTGTCCTTACCTTCATACTTTTCATCAGATTTTTATCTTAGCTTTGACGATATATTCTAGATGAGTTACATGTGCTTTGTTGGTACTTAGTTCAATTGGATGAGAGGCTGAACTTCGTTGAGAAGCCAGTGTCTATTTTAGACAAAAATTTGAGATGGTTGTATTTAAGAGATATTTTTGTAGTTAAGGTTCAGTGGAGACATCGTTCTGTTGATAAGGATACTTGGGAGGTCGAGTCCAACATGCTTAGTAGTTACCCTCAACTCTTTACTGATTCAGGTATTTTCTTGGCTTTTAGTTTGAGGATAAACTAGATTTTTAATGATGGATGTTGTAATACCTGAATTTCTTAAGTTTTTATTTTAAAGTAGTTTTACTATTTTATGTTTTCTCATAGTTTCTATATGTTGATTTTAAATTTCAAGGATGGCTGGCATGATTTTTTTATGCAATCAGAAATGAGTTGTTCGAGTTTGTTATTTTGAAAGGCTTAAGAAGACATATAGTTGACTTCGACAAATATTTATTATTTTAAATATTGGATAGAAAATGGACTGAGCCAGCAGATCTAGAATATTAAATTTGGGTTAATAGCAGGTTTGGTTCCATTTTTGAAGAGTTAAATCTCATTTCGATCCTTCATTGGAAAATAGTGAGAAAGGGCATCAGGGATTAATTTATTGATAATTATTTTTCTTCAAAAATACAACATCGCCATTGAGTTTGAAATATTAAGATTAGCCTAGAAGCATATATGGTTTATTTTTTTTGGGTTCCAAACGAATTTTGAGAGTCTATTTAGAGATTTCGAAAATCATGCTAATCAGCTGGTTGTTGATATCTGGTGCATGGAGTCACCCTTTTAGCGAATGCGATCCCCTGATCGCAAATACATAGAATTAAATCTCCCTTCATCGCGAACACAATGGTGGGACTGTGATCACAAAGAGTAAGCGGGTTGGGTCAAGTAGAAGTTCCTTCTTTGTGAACGCCACAAAGTTGTCATGAAAATGAGGTTTTGGGTCTTGGACCTCTGCAAACATGAAGGGTTGACCGCGATCATGAGGTACTATTCACTAAATAGTATAAAAACTTATTTTTGGGTATTTTACTTCAGTTTTGGACCTCCAAATGTTGAATAGGAAAAATTTTGAGGGTTTTAGTATTGATTTTCATGTAGATAACTTCTAAACTTTTAATCCCACTATTTTTCATTGATTTTATCCTTGGAAACACCATTTAATTATAATTTCAAAGTGAAAAATGACATTTTTATCGATAAAATTTAAAAAAGATTTTTCTTTATTTTGGACCTGGACTTTAACCTGTTTTTGCATGGATTTTCTCTTTTAGACTCCTGTATCCTAAGAGAATGTGTTTTTAGAACAAAATTCTAGATTTACCTCTTTGATTCTCAAACTCATTTTTTGAATTCATTTTGGTCCCAGCCTAAATATGGGTAAGTATTGTTACTTTTCATAACAAATAGATGCTATATTTGAATATTATTGCTAGTTTTGAGGTTGTTCATGAGGAGAAAGGCTTCGTGTTGAAGAACTTTAAACTGGAATTTCATTATTCGAGATAGGTTATGACTTAACTTTTCTCTTATTGAGTTGGGTAGTTAATGAATAAGTAAAAGCATGTTATGGATTGTGAAAAATAACTATGGGGTTTATATTTTAAGATTAGTTTTAATATTGTGTGCCTGGGTGGGGGGTTATATTTTTATTATGGTTGATTTGTGATATTTGATATTGTGGGTTGTCCGTGTGGGGGTTCTATTTGACATAATTGGCCTAATTTGTTCATCTAAATGTCTTTATTCTAGATATGATACCTGGAAGGGGCTTATGTGCTAATTTAGGTCTTATTTGAGCATTGATTGTTTTTATCATGATAAAAAAACTAAATTAGGGTTTGATATGATATTAATAATATCTTGTATGCATATTTATTCTGAAGGTACCTAATTAGCATTAATAATTATGAATTATGGACATACTTAGTTAATTTCTAGGCTAGCTTGTATATATCCACGATGGATGGATTGAACATCATCATTTTAGTTTACGGTGAGCATTACATCCTCATTCCATACAATTCACAAGATATGGGTACCACTATAAAATACTATTTTGAAAGAAAATAGGACACCTTTATGAAAAATCTCAACTTTAACACAAGCCGGAAAGGAGAGTTAATATTAAGATATGAAATATAGTATATAAGTTACAAATCCTCCATTAATCCTGACTAGCAGCTATGATCTCTGTAATGTATATGTAAATTCATGCGATGGCTTTCACCATTCATTTCATCCACATTGCATTATATACATATCTTACTTGTTATCCTTAGTTTCCTTGACTTTTGTTTGTTTGTCGTGTATTTTTATTTTATATCTTAGTTGATACTATTTCTCTATATATTTGTGTGTGTGTGTGTATGTATGTATATATGTATGTATGTATATATATAGAGAGAGAGGGAGACATTAGAACTATTAGTGGAGATGGTGTGAGCTATCATTTGGGGCTTTTATGCTTACAGGTGGCGTGCTCATAATATATTTTACTTATCTTATTTTGTCTTTTCCTCAATCAGCCTATGATACCTACTAAGAACAAATAAATCATACTTACCTCTATTGTTCCCTTTTGGTGTAGATCCTAGCACCATTATGACTCACAGTGATTGATTTATGTGGTGTGGTGGGTAATACTTAGAGATACTGTCCACTCTAGGGTTATCAGAGTCGACTCCAGGCTTCTTCCATCTATAAGTTCTCTTTATTATTATTTAAGAGATAGACTATGTATTTTTAGTTCTGAATTTAATGCTCTTATGTTGTGACATCAGATTTTAGTATTGGATTGAATGAACTTTTTTCATATTTCAATTGTGATTATATTTTATGTTTGGCTTGACTTCATTCTAAAAGTCTTTCCAAGATGTTATTTTACGGTATTGTGTATTTCATCATTGGTTTGGGTTATTGACTTACTTATCAAGGTTGTGTAATGACAAGTGACATCATGAACCACTTTTGGATCATGACAGTTTGATCTTTGATTTTGTCACTATTTTTGGAATAAAAGATCTAGATGTCCCCTATTTTCTCAATTTTTCCACTGTCCATCTTTCCTTTATTGTCAGACATTGATGTCCGAGCATTTTAATTCTTTACATTCAATTGTCTATTCCTCTAGAAAATCCAAACTTCCTTTTAGTTGTATCAGTAAATAAAACTTTAAAACCCCAATTTCAAATCTTAATATTAAAAATCTCAATCTTAATTACTTACATGCATCAAATCGATATATCAGATAAAGAAATGATACATATAAAGAAAGAATCCCCAAGAAATAGAGTTAAAAATTTCCCAAGAATGAAAAAATAGGCATAATCAAAAGTAATCCCATAAACCTAAAAGTCACAGCAAAAAGACTAAAGGTGAAGCAGAAATAGATAAATAAAAAATAAACAAATGTAAAGGGAACGAAACCAAATGATTGAAAACAAGAAGAAGTCATCTGAGAGAGCAAAAGAGTAGAGATGTGGAGTAGGAAGAACCCATGAGAGTGAGAAAGGGAGAGAGAGAGAGAGAGAGAGAGAGAGAGAGAAATTTACAAATTAGGTTTATAAGATATGGGAGGGTGTGAGATACAGAGATAGAGCTACTATGGAATCAGACCCATCAAAATTGACCCTTCTTTTTTATTTATTTACACAACTATCCTAATAACAATTTGGTTGAAATAACAGTAGTTGTTGTAGCAAATAACACGTGTTTGGATGGTATCCTTTTGGTCTTCTAAAAAATAAGGTTTCTCAATCAAAGCATGTGAACGGTGGGGATTTTTTTGGTCATCCAAAATGACCGACACTTTTTTAATAGGAAAAAGGATATTTATGTATTTTATAAAATAATTAGCTAATTTGTTTAGGATCATAATTATCTTATTGTTACTTTTGATACACATTATTTAGCCAAAAGTATTAGGGGAAAGGACATGGACTAGCCATTTGAAAAAAAAATGAGCCACATTATTTAGAAATAGACACTTGAAGCCCGTCAACCCATTTTATTACTGTTTTTTATCTATCTGATCTCTTCCTCTATTTGGAACAAATTTTTACATAATTAAATGCATACTACCATTAAAAGGCTTGAACAGACTATCCTTTTTTAACTATACACTTCAATCCCTATTTCTTTTCTACTGTTCTTGATCGATCAACATCAAAATCAAAATTAAAATCCTTTTTGTTGTTCTTTGCATTGCAAACTTTGGAGATTATTTTTTGTTTATACATGTGTCTCTAATGAAGCAAAAGATAAACATGAAAAGAAGGTTGAAATTATCTGGTAAAGGGATCAATTTGACCCTAAATTTGTTATTTTTGATGATGATTTTGTTGAATCATCAAATGCAGGGCTTTACTTGAAGCATTCTCATAGTCCTAATAATTCTAAGTTTAAGAAAAACATTCAAACAATGGAACCTCGTCCATCTATTCGAGTCACTAGGTCTCAAAGTAATTCTCCCCACAAACCAAATTTCACATCTCATATCTAATCATCTTCTCAGAGAATAACTCATTGATAAAGCAAGAAAGGTGTTGGTCCATCCAAAGTTCAAGAAAAAATCATTCTAAAGGCAAGCCAAAGGTTGATAAAGACCTTGATGTTCCTTCAAAGAAAACAAAAAAGCACATTCATTTAAAGGTTGGTGACGATGAGGATGGATCCTAAAAAAAGGGGCAAGGTTTCTATTCAGACTAGCAAGCCAAACTACAGTCTATCTGATGTTGGGGTATATTTAATTTTTTTACTATAATAATCTATATTTTTGGTAGAGCCGATCAATAATTAGTTCTTATGTTATAGTCATGTGTGCAATGTGTCACTTCACCTGATATGTTGTTGCTGTTGTTATAGTCTTGTTTTATGGCGTTATGAGTATGTCTATGTATGGTTATATTTTGTAAATAGATATGCGCTTACAATATTTTTAGAAGTGTGCATATGTGTGGTTATATTTTATAAATATATGTACGCTTGCAATCTTTTTAGAAATACACCTTTTTATTTTAGGTTTGGGATTTCATTGTTCATCCAACTAACTATTACAAGACTTATATTAACGTCTTTATAAACTGTTTGATCATAATTGAGTTGAAATATTTGTTGGATAAAACGCAACTAAATTTATTTAGAAAGACCTATTTTGGATTATTTTTTAGATATGCCAGTTGTTTTCACTCAAAATCGATTGATACGTAGCATGCTGCTTAGGGAAGTACTGTATACTCAAAATGATGAGATGTGAATAAAAGTAAAGGACACAAAACTACGATTTGGTTTATTAGAGTTTGTAATGCTAAGTGGATTAAACAATGTGTAGACGATTATATAACGACTTGTAATTTTAGTCAATCCAGTTACCTGATGGACTTGCATTTTCCTAGTCAGTACAAAATTACAAAGCTTTACCTAAAAAACTTTTTCTTAAAAAAATGGAAATCTGATGAGGAAGCGTTGTAGATTGTCATTTTATACTTCATTCACAGTTTTTTCTTTTCAATCACATATGGTGACTTTATAACCAAGGTTGACTTTCTGTTGGTTGAGTATGGTTAGTTTGAAATATTTCCTCAGGAAAAGTTATGTTTTCATGTAATGTTGGAATCAATAAAGTACTAGGTTTATAAGAAAAACTCTATGTATCCGTATGTGGTTTTCGCTTGGCATTTCGATGTTAGTTTTATGAATGTTTCCCATATACTAGCAATAAACTAGGTGTTCAAGTTGAACATAGTGTGCCCCATATACTAAATCAATCTGTCACGACTAGACTAGCCTATAAATAGGTGAGGTCTGAGTTTCGTGATATAAATAGCACGTACGCACTTAGTTTATTTTTAAACTTAATATATATCTACTTGTATAATGTTGTTTTACTTATACTATTAATTTATTTTTTTGAATTTTACCTGTTTTACATGTTTAGATGGTGTTAACTAACATTGAACCAACATGTCTTGACAAAAGCATACTCTAGTTCCTAGTTTTTGAACCAATGCCTCAACAAGAGCACGTCGTGAACATAGAATCTGGTAGTTTGCCTGGTTTGAGCTAGCAACACATGAGAAAAGATAGTCTTTTGAATTTGTTAAATGAGTTGAAACTCTTGAGAACTTATTTGAATTTGGTATCTGTAAGTGTTTTAAAAATATAATAGCAGCTTTTAATTAGTTATGTATTATTAAAATTATTGTTTTGTCTTTGCTCTTTTTAAAATGATTAGCCATAGGATGAGGTTTTGTCAATGAAAGAGTTGGTGAAATCATCATTTGATCTGATCTTTAGAGCTCTACATATAAATGAGGTTTCTAAGGTATTTTCCTAGTTATTTTTCTCAACAATACTTTATACACTTTATATACTAATATTTTTCTGAACATTTTTAAACAGTCTGTCAACATCGAATGGGGATCACAGTGGTAATAATATGGGTGTCAAAATTGATGATACATCTATGGAGAATTCCATAGGTGTTAATCTGATTGACAATGCAAGATAACAAACTAATGATACACCAAAGGTCGGCCACATAAGTGAAAATGTGGTTAATAATATTGGACAAAAAATACTAGTGTAGGTGATCATACTGATACAGAAGCTAATGATAGGATTTTAGGTGGTGAGTGGAATGATTTTTAAAATTTACACCAAGTTTAAGAGGAAATAATGTTGCAAGGGATGGAAAAAATAGTCAGGACAATTAATCTAATTTCCTGATTATAAAATGACCAAAATTATGAAATCACTTTGTACCACGACTACAGAGTTTATGAATGTTGAAACTGAGGATCTACAGAGTCTATGAGATCTTTAGAAGACTAATTGATCAATTATTCTTGATAATGAAATCTCTAAGTACACTCAACCCGATAATTTGTTTCACTAGTTAACACAAATATTGTGGATGAGGATGTTGTTTGAAAGATTAACATAATTTTAGATCCAAAAAGTTTTACATTGGAGGATACAATATTGTAGGCGAGGAAATAGTTATAAAGTGTGATACCGCTATTGCTATTGATGTTGGCAATGTAAAAATTATGTTGATGATGCTTCTGTAAGTGCTAAAGTTATTGATGAAGGCCGCGATCGTGACTAGTTAAAGCTCGGTCAATTCATGGCAATTGCAATGGGATCACTGCAATCGTAAGAGTCGCTATCGCGATCAGTAAATGGCAATCGCGATGGCACGCCAATTCCCAGGGGCAGTTTCATAATTTTAAGTAGCTGAATTGAATTCTCAAAGGGCAAAAACCATTACACTTTTGAGGAATCTTTCAACTAGAATTCAATTTTTGTATGGTGAAAACCCTTCTAAATTAGGAAAGAACAATTATTGTTGACATTTCATGAGATTTTTAGTTACAATTTTAAATTGGATTTGATATTATTCTTGCTCTGCATCAATGGCATTGAATACCAACTTGGGTATATTTCTTTTCTCAATTTTCATGTAATACCTCACATGTTTCTAAGCTAGGAAGTGAATAAGTATTCCTACGTTGAAATCTCTTATCCTGTGATTCATATTTCAGTACATGACTTACAATGAATATCCTAGTGATAGGATAGTTTATGAAGCATTAAGCATGTTCATATGAGTCACTTAAGGTAGTACAAGCTAAGAGTTTTTGAATCCATCAAGTTTTAGTGTTCGATTTTGCAAAGGTCATATTTGAACGAGTATAACTCAATGTTAATATGGTACTTTGTCTGATTTAGACCCACTAAATTGTAGAGAATCGAATTAGGTTGCCAACGATACCGATTTCGCCTTAATCCAATACCCGAGCAAAAAGTTATGCCTATTTTTGTGAGAGACAGTAAGCATAGGAGATTGGTTAGGCGCCGCCCAACCCAAGCATAGGTGATTGGTTAGGCGCCGCCCCACCCAAGCATAGGCGATCACTTGAGCGCTGCCTAAGTCAATTCCAGGTGACAAAAACACTACGTTTTGAGTTATTTTAAAGGTAATTAAGTCTTTAAATACTCCTTACACGACCCTAAACTTAACCCTACGAAATATATATCTTCTAAACATACTGTAACCCTATTTTCATCTCAACGCTCATCATCCAAGAGAAATAAAGGAGAAAAACAACTAGGGTTGCATAATTAAGCTTGAAGATCCGATTTCAACGAAAGTCCTCCGTCAATCATCAAGAATCTTCCTTCTAAGGTATGCATAGTGTTCATCCACGGATTCCTTTCATCCGTGGAGTTCAAGAATAAATCTTTAAAATACAAAAGCTTGGTTGATTGTGGTGATATGATCATACCCATGTTGATGCTTGTTTGTTTTCCTCTTTTTCATTATAAAGTATGATTCCTGTATTGTTGGGTATTGATCATCATGTTGTTGATATTGGGTGATTCCCAAGATAGAATCTTTATATGTTTTTATGAATTTATGATATCATATGAGTTGGAAACATATAAATTTGGTTGTTCATGATGTATAATTTGGTGATTTCACCTATGCTTAATATGTGCATGTAAGGTGTTTGATAAAATGCCTGAGGAACTAGAAATTATGCAATATAGCTAAATTGTGACTAAATGAAGGATTCATGATATGCGCTTACGTTCTAATGACCTCTATGTTATTAATGTGCCTGGTAAATGTTGCTGGAATAGCCATGAACTATTCTTATGAGATTATGCTATGTTTACTTGCAAATCCTACTTATGAACAAGATGTATGATAACCATGCAACCCACATGAACTTCCATGCTATTAGTATGTGTTGCCAATATGATTATGCAACAAACATGATATTAAGATTGTGCAAGTACTTCCATGTGATATGAAATCCTTTCTATGTAATACATTGTTGATAACCATGCATAGTATGAGATCCCTACTTATGATATTATATATTATGGACTTTACTCTTATGATCAAGTCAGTTATGTGTGTCAGTTTCCTTCCATCGAGTCTGGGGGGTACTTGTACCTGAAAACTATAGTTGTGTGCCTAGATCTATGTCATGTTTCACGATATCCGAACTCAATCTATGATTCCATAGACTTCAGTCAGTCATGTAACTCAAGAAAACCTCATTATCTTAGTCAGTTGTCAGATATTAGTAACATTCTACCAGCCAACAAAATCCAGTAAGATTAAGTCATTCACAGTCAGTTATTCATGTCCAGTCCCTCCAGATAGGAGTAGAGGTTAGCACCAAGTGAACCCAAGAATGGGAACTCACCCGCCAGTTCAGAATGTGATTATTAGTAGCAATCCTTGTGTTCCAAAACTATGTAGCCAGCATAGGTTGAGACATCTTGACCCATTAGATTAGGGTTGATGAGGTGGCTTAACCCGTCAGTTTAAGGGTCCCACCATTCTCATTCAGTACCCGCCAGATAAGGGTCCCTCACAGCTATCCTTACTACTGGTGCGGTATTAACACCCCTCCAGTTGGGGCAGAGATTAGACCCTAGATTAGCCATAACGGCATACATGGTGCATGTCGGTTAAACACTACTTCCCACAGTTTTAGTATTAGTCTCAGTAAAAAAACTCAGGGCGTTCTTCAGATTTCAGTATATACAGGACTGTCAGATACAGTCATCCATGTTATCAGTTTTAGTAATAGTCTCAGTAAAAGAACTCAGGGCGTTCTTTAGATTTCAGTATATACAGGACTGTTAGATATAGTCGTACATATTATCAGTTTTAGTATCAGTCATGACAGTTATCAGTAAACCATGTATTAGCTTACAAGTCATGCTATCACTTA